>NC_134827.1:31898805-32082951 GCF_004210375.1 Tachypleus tridentatus
CTCCTTTCTTATTGTAACTGTATAAAATATTATAACTACTGATAACAAACTCCTTTCTTATTGTAACTGTATAAAATATTATAACTACTGATAACAAACTCCTTTCTTATTGTAACTGTATAAAATATTATAACAACTGATAACAAACTCCTTTCTTATTGTAACTGTATAAAATATTATAACAACTGATAACAAACTCCTTTCTTATTGTAACTGTATAAAATATTATAACAACTGATAACAAACTCCTTTCTTACTGTAACTGTATAAAATATTATAACTACTGATAACAAACTCCTTTCTTACTGTAACTGTATAAAATATTATAACTACTGATAACAAACTCCTTTCTTATTGTAACTGTATAAAATATTATAACAACTGATAACAAACTCCTTTCTTATTGTAACTGTATAAAATATTATAACTACTGATAACAAACTCCTTTCTTACTGTAACTGTATAAAATATTATAACTACTGATAACAAACTCCTTTCTTATTGTAACTGTATAAAATATTATAACTACTGATAACAAACTCCTTTCTTATTGTAACTGTATAAAATATTATAACTACTGATAACAAACTCCTTTCTTACTGTAACTGTATAAAATATTATAACTACTGATAACAAACTCCTTTCTTACTGTAACTGTATAAAATATTATAACTACTGATAACAAACTCCTTTCTTATTGTAACTGTATAAAATATTATAACTACTGATAACAAACTCCTTTCTTATTGTAACTGTATAAAATATTATAACTACTGATAACAAACTCCTTTCTTATTGTAACTGTATAAAATATTATAACTACTGATAACAAACTCCTTTCTTATTGTAACTGTATAAAATATTATAACTACTGATAACAAACTCCTTTCTTATTGTAACTGTATAAAATATTATAACTACTGATAACAAACTCCTTTCTTACTGTAACTGTATAAAATATTATAACTACTGATAACAAACTCCTTTCTTATTGTAACTGTATAAAATATTATAACTACTGATAACAAACTCCTTTCTTACTGTAACTGTATAAAATATTATAACTACTGATAACAAACTCCTTTCTTATTGTAACTGTATAAAATATTATAACTACTGATAACAAACTCCTTGTAACTGTATAAAATATTATAACTACTGTAACTGTATAAAATATTATAACTACTGATAACAAACTCCTTTCTTATTGTAACTGTATAAAATATTATAACTACTGATAACAAACTCCTTTCTTATTGTAACTGTATAATATTATATTATAATATGATAACAAACTCCTTTCTTATTGTAACTGTATAAAATATTATAACTACTGATAACAAACTCCTTTCTTATTGTAACTGTATAAAATATTAAAATATATAACTGTATAAAATATTATAACTACTGATAACAAACTCCTTTCTTATTGTAACTGTATAAAATATTATAACTACTGATAACAAACTCCTTTCTTATTGTAACTGTATAAAATATTATAACTACTGATAACAAACTCCTTTCTTATTGTAACTGTATAAAATATTATAACAACTGATAACAAACTCCTTTCTTATTGTAACTGTATAAAATATTATAACTACTGATAACAAACTCCTTTCTTATTGTAACTGTATAAAATATTATAACTACTGATAACAAACTCCTTTCTTATTGTAACTGTATAAAATATTATAACTACTGATAACAAACTCCTTTCTTATTGTAACTGTATAAAATATTATAACTACTGATAACAAACTCCTTTCTTATTGTAACTGTATAAAATATTATAACTACTGATAACAAACTCCTTTCTTATTGTAACTGTATAAAATATTACAACTACTGATAACAAACTCCTTTCTTACTGTAACTGTATAAAATATTATAACTACTGATAACAAACTCCTTTCTTATTGTAACTGTATAAAATATTATAACTACTGATAACAAACTCCTTTCTTATTGTAACTGTATAAAATATTATAACTACTGATAACAAACTCCTTTCTTATTGTAACTGTATAAAATATTATAACTACTGATAACAAACTCCTTTCTTACTGTAACTGTATAAAATATTATAACTACTGATAACAAACTCCTTTCTTATTGTAACTGTATAAAATATTACAACTACTGATAACAAACTGTAACTGTATAAAATATTATAACTACTGATAACAAACTCCTTTCTTATTGTAACTGTATAAAATATTATAACTACTGATAACAAACTCCTTTCTTATTGTAACTGTATAAAATATTATAACTACTGATAACAAACTCCTTTCTTATTGTAACTGTATAAAATATTATAACTACTGATAACAAACTCCTTTCTTACTGTAACTGTATAAAATATTATAACAACTGATAACAAACTCCTTTCTTACTGTAACTGTATAAAATATTATAACTACTGATAACAAACTCCTTTCTTATTGTAACTGTATAAAATATTATAACTACTGATAACAAACTCCTTTCTTACTGTAACTGTATAAAATATTATAACTACTGATAACAAACTCCTTTCTTACTGTAACTGTATAAAATATTATAACTACTGATAACAAACTCCTTTCTTACTGTAACTGTATAAAATATTATAACTACTGATAACAAACTCCTTTCTTACTGTAACTGTATAAAATATTATAACTACTGATAACAAACTCCTTTCTTACTGTAACTGTATAAAATATTATAACTACTGATAACAAACTCCTTTCTTATTGTAACTGTATAAAATATTATAACTACTGATAACAAACTCCTTTCTTACTGTAACTGTATAAAATATTATAACTACTGATAACAAACTCCTTTCTTACTGTAACTGTATAAAATATTATAACTACTGATAACAAACTCCTTTCTTATTGTAACTGTATAAAATATTATAACTACTGATAACAAACTGTATAAAATATTACAACTACTGATAACAAACTCCTTTCTTATTGTAACTGTATAAAATATTATAACTACTGATAACAAACTCCTTTCTTATTGTAACTGTATAAAATATTATAACTACTGATAACAAACTCCTTTCTTATTGTAACTGTATAAAATATTATAACTACTGATAACAAACTCCTTTCTTATTGTAACTGTATAAAATATTATAACAACTGATAACAAACTCCTTTCTTATTGTAACTGTATAAAATATTATAACTACTGATAACAAACTCCTTTCTTATTGTAACTGTATAAAATATTATAACTACTGATAACAAACTCCTTTCTTACTGTAACTGTATAAAATATTATAACTACTGATAACAAACTCCTTTCTTACTGTAACTGTATAAAATATTATAACTACTGATAACAAACTCCTTTCTTATTGTAACTGTATAAAATATTATAACTACTGATAACAAACTCCTTTCTTATTGTAACTGTATAAAATATTATAACTACTGATAACAAACTCCTTTCTTATTGTAACTGTATAAAATATTATAACTACTGATAACAAACTCCTTTCTTATTGTAACTGTATAAAATATTATAACTACTGATAACAAACTCCTTTCTTACTGTAACTGTATAAAATATTATAACTACTGATAACAAACTCCTTTCTTACTGTAACTGTATAAAATATTATAACTACTGATAACAAACTCCTTTCTTACTGTAACTGTATAAAATATTATAACTACTGATAACAAACTCCTTTCTTACTGTAACTGTATAAAATATTATAACTACTGATAACAAACTCCTTTCTTATTGTAACTGTATAAAATATTATAACTACTGATAACAAACTCCTTGTAACTGTATAAAATATTATAACTACTGATAACAAACTCCTTTCTTATTGTAACTGTATAAAATATTATAACTACTGATAACAAACTCCTTTCTTATTGTAACTGTATAAAATATTATAACTACTGATAACAAACTCCTTTCTTATTGTAACTGTATAAAATATTATAACTACTGATAACAAACTCCTTTCTTACTGTAACTGTATAAAATATTATAACTACTGATAACAAACTCCTTTCTTATTGTAACTGTATAAAATATTATAACTACTGATAACAAACTCCTTTCTTATTGTAACTGTATAAAATATTATAACTACTGATAACAAACTCCTTTCTTATTGTAACTGTATAAAATATTATAACTACTGATAACAAACTCCTTTCTTATTGTAACTGTATAAAATATTATAACTACTGATAACAAACTCCTTTCTTATTGTAACTGTATAAAATATTATAACTACTGATAACAAACTCCTTTCTTACTGTAACTGTATAAAATATTATAACTACTGATAACAAACTCCTTTCTTATTGTAACTGTATAAAATATTATAACTACTGATAACAAACTCCTTTCTTATTGTAACTGTATAAAATATTATAACTACTGATAACAAACTCCTTTCTTATTGTAACTGTATAAAATATTACAACTACTGATAACAAACTCCTTTCTTACTGTAACTGTATAAAATATTATAACTACTGATAACAAACTCCTTTCTTATTGTAACTGTATAAAATATTATAACTACTGATAACAAACTCCTTTCTTACTGTAACTGTATAAAATATTATAACTACTGATAACAAACTCCTTTCTTATTGTAACTGTATAAAATATTATAACTACTGATAACAAACTCCTTTCTTATTGTAACTGTATAAAATATTATAACTACTGATAACAAACTCCTTTCTTATTGTAACTGTATAAAATATTATAACTACTGATAACAAACTCCTTTCTTATTGTAACTGTATAAAATATTATAACTACTGATAACAAACTCCTTTCTTATTGTAACTGTATAAAATATTATAACTACTGATAACAAACTCCTTTCTTATTGTAACTGTATAAAATATTATAACTACTGATAACAAACTCCTTTCTTATTGTAACTGTATAAAATATTATAACAACTGATAACAAACTCCTTTCTTATTGTAACTGTATAAAATATTATAACTACTGATAACAAACTCCTTTCTTACTGTAACTGTATAAAATATTATAACTACTGATAACAAACTCCTTTCTTATTGTAACTGTATAAAATATTATAACTACTGATAACAAACTCCTTTCTTATTGTAACTGTATAAAATATTATAACTACTGATAACAAACTCCTTTCTTATTGTAACTGTATAAAATATTATAACTACTGATAACAAACTCCTTTCTTATTGTAACTGTATAAAATATTATAACTACTGATAACAAACTCCTTTCTTATTGTAACTGTATAAAATATTATAACTACTGATAACAAACTCCTTTCTTACTGTAACTGTATAAAATATTATAACAACTGACAACAAACTCCTTTCTTATTGTAACTGTATAAAATATTATAACTACTGATAACAAACTCCTTTCTTACTGTAACTGTATAAAATATTATAACTACTGATAACAAACTCCTTTCTTATTGTAACTGTATAAAATATTATAACTACTGATAACAAACTCCTTTCTTATTGTAACTGTATAAAATATTATAACTACTGATAACAAACTCCTTTCTTACTGTAACTGTATAAAATATTATAACTACTGATAACAAACTCCTTTCTTACTGTAACTGTATAAAATATTATAACTACTGATAACAAACTCCTTTCTTACTGTAACTGTATAAAATATTATAACTACTGATAACAAACTCCTTTCTTATTGTAACTGTATAAAATATTATAACTACTGATAACAAACTCCTTTCTTATTGTAACTGTATAAAATATTATAACTACTGATAACAAACTCCTTTCTTATTGTAACTGTATAAAATATTATAACTACTGATAACAAACTCCTTTCTTACTGTAACTGTATAAAATATTATAACTACTGATAACAAACTCCTTTCTTACTGTAACTGTATAAAATATTATAACTACTGATAACAAACTCCTTTCTTATTGTAACTGTATAAAATATTATAACTACTGATAACAAACTCCTTTCTTATTGTAACTGTATAAAATATTATAACTACTGATAACAAACTCCTTTCTTATTGTAACTGTATAAAATATTATAACTACTGATAACAAACTCCTTTCTTATTGTAACTGTATAAAATATTATAACTACTGATAACAAACTCCTTTCTTATTGTAACTGTATAAAATATTATAACTACTGATAACAAACTCCTTTCTTATTGTAACTGTATAAAATATTATAACTACTGATAACAAACTCCTTTCTTATTGTAACTGTATAAAATATTATAACTACTGATAACAAACTCCTTTCTTATTGTAACTGTATAAAATATTATAACTACTGATAACAAACTCCTTTCTTATTGTAACTGTATAAAATATTATAACTACTGATAACAAACTCCTTTCTTACTGTAACTGTATAAAATATTATAACAACTGATAACAAACTCCTTTCTTACTGTAACTGTATAAAATATTATAACTACTGATAACAAACTCCTTTCTTACTGTAACTGTATAAAATATTATAACTACTGATAACAAACTCCTTTCTTATTGTAACTGTATAAAATATTATAACTACTGATAACAAACTCCTTTCTTACTGTAACTGTATAAAATATTATAACTACTGATAACAAACTCCTTTCTTATTGTAACTGTATAAAATATTATAACTACTGATAACAAACTCCTTTCTTATTGTAACTGTATAAAATATTATAACTACTGATAACAAACTCCTTTCTTACTGTAACTGTATAAAATATTATAACTACTGATAACAAACTCCTTTCTTATTGTAACTGTATAAAATATTATAACTACTGATAACAAACTCCTTTCTTACTGTAACTGTATAAAATATTATAACTACTGATAACAAACTCCTTTCTTACTGTAACTGTATAAAATATTATAACTACTGATAACAAACTCCTTTCTTATTGTAACTGTATAAAATATTATAACTACTGATAACAAACTCCTTTCTTATTGTAACTGTATAAAATATTATAACTACTGATAACAAACTCCTTTCTTATTGTAACTGTATAAAATATTATAACTACTGATAACAAACTCCTTTCTTATTGTAACTGTATAAAATATTATAACTACTGATAACAAACTCCTTTCTTATTGTAACTGTATAAAATATTATAACTACTGATAACAAACTCCTTTCTTACTGTAACTGTATAAAATATTATAACTACTGATAACAAACTCCTTTCTTATTGTAACTGTATAAAATATTATAACTACTGATAACAAACTCCTTTCTTACTGTAACTGTATAAAATATTATAACTACTGATAACAAACTCCTTTCTTATTGTAACTGTATAAAATATTATAACTACTGATAACAAACTCCTTTCTTATTGTAACTGTATAAAATATTATAACTACTGATAACAAACTCCTTTCTTATTGTAACTGTATAAAATATTATAACTACTGATAACAAACTCCTTTCTTACTGTAACTGTATAAAATATTATAACTACTGATAACAAACTCCTTTCTTATTGTAACTGTATAAAATATTATAACTACTGATAACAAACTCCTTTCTTATTGTAACTGTATAAAATATTATAACTACTGATAACAAACTCCTTTCTTATTGTAACTGTATAAAATATTATAACTACTGATAACAAACTCCTTTCTTATTGTAACTGTATAAAATATTATAACTACTGATAACAAACTCCTTTCTTACTGTAACTGTATAAAATATTATAACTACTGATAACAAACTCCTTTCTTACTGTAACTGTATAAAATATTATAACTACTGATAACAAACTCCTTTCTTACTGTAACTGTATAAAATATTATAACTACTGATAACAAACTCCTTTCTTACTGTAACTGTATAAAATATTATAACTACTGATAACAAACTCCTTTCTTACTGTAACTGTATAAAATATTATAACTACTGATAACAAACTCCTTTCTTACTGTAACTGTATAAAATATTATAACTACTGATAACAAACTCCTTTCTTATTGTAACTGTATAAAATATTATAACTACTGATAACAAACTCCTTTCTTATTGTAACTGTATAAAATATTATAACTACTGATAACAAACTCCTTTCTTATTGTAACTGTATAAAATATTATAACTACTGATAACAAACTCCTTTCTTACTGTAACTGTATAAAATATTATAACTACTGATAACAAACTCCTTTCTTACTGTAACTGTATAAAATATTATAACTACTGATAACAAACTCCTTTCTTACTGTAACTGTATAAAATATTATAACTACTGATAACAAACTCCTTTCTTATTGTAACTGTATAAAATATTATAACTACTGATAACAAACTCCTTTCTTATTGTAACTGTATAAAATATTATAACTACTGATAACAAACTCCTTTCTTATTGTAACTGTATAAAATATTATAACTACTGATAACAAACTCCTTTCTTATTGTAACTGTATAAAATATTATAACTACTGATAACAAACTCCTTTCTTACTGTAACTGTATAAAATATTATAACTACTGATAACAAACTCCTTTCTTATTGTAACTGTATAAAATATTATAACTACTGATAACAAACTCCTTTCTTACTGTAACTGTATAAAATATTATAACTACTGATAACAAACTCCTTTCTTATTGTAACTGTATAAAATATTATAACTACTGATAACAAACTCCTTTCTTATTGTAACTGTATAAAATATTATAACTACTGATAACAAACTCCTTTCTTATTGTAACTGTATAAAATATTATAACTACTGATAACAAACTCCTTTCTTATTGTAACTGTATAAAATATTATAACTACTGATAACAAACTCCTTTCTTATTGTAACTGTATAAAATATTATAACTACTGATAACAAACTCCTACTTCTTATTGTAACTGTATAAAATATTATAACTACTGATAACAAACTCCTTTCTTATTGTAACTGTATAAAATATTATAACAACTGATAACAAACTCCTTTCTTACTGTAACTGTATGAAATATTATAACAACTGACAACAAACTCCTTTCTTCTTGTAACTGTATAAAATATTATAACAACTGATAACAAACTCCTTTCTTACTGTAACTGTATAAAATATTATAACTACTGATAACAAACTCCTTTCTTACTGTAACTGTATAAAATATTATAACTACTGATAACAAACTCCTTTCTTACTGTAACTGTATAAAATATTATAACTACTGATAACAAACTCCTTTCTTATTGTAACTGTATAAAATATTATAACTACTGATAACAAACTCCTTTCTTATTGTAACTGTATAAAATATTATAACTACTGATAACAAACTCCTTTCTTACTGTAACTGTATAAAATATTATAACTACTGATAACAAACTCCTTTCTTATTGTAACTGTATAAAATATTATAACTACTGATAACAAACTCCTTTCTTATTGTAACTGTATAAAATATTATAACTACTGATAACAAACTCCTTTCTTATTGTAACTGTATAAAATATTATAACTACTGATAACAAACTCCTTTCTTACTGTAACTGTATAAAATATTATAACTACTGATAACAAACTCCTTTCTTACTGTAACTGTATAAAATATTATAACTACTGATAACAAACTCCTTTCTTATTGTAACTGTATAAAATATTATAACTACTGATAACAAACTCCTTTCTTATTGTAACTGTATAAAATATTATAACTACTGATAACAAACTCCTTTCTTACTGTAACTGTATAAAATATTATAACTACTGATAACAAACTCCTTTCTTATTGTAACTGTATAAAATATTATAACTACTGATAACAAACTCCTTTCTTATTGTAACTGTATAAAATATTATAACTACTGATAACAAACTCCTTTCTTATTGTAACTGTATAAAATATTATAACTGATAACAAACTCCTTTCTTACTGTAACTGTATAAAATATTACAACTACTGATAACAAACTCCTTTCTTACTGTAACTGTATAAAATATTATAACTACTGATAACAAACTCCTTTCTTATTGTAACTGTATAAAATATTATAACTACTGATAACAAACTCCTTTCTTATTGTAACTGTATAAAATATTATAACTACTGATAACAAACTCCTTTCTTATTGTAACTGTATAAAATATTATAACTACTGATAACAAACTCCTTTCTTATTGTAACTGTATAAAATATTACAACTACTGATAACAAACTCCTTTCTTACTGTAACTGTATAAAATATTATAACTACTGATAACAAACTCCTTTCTTACTGTAACTGTATAAAATATTATAACTACTGATAACAAACTCCTTTCTTATTGTAACTGTATAAAATATTATAACTACTGATAACAAACTCCTTTCTTATTGTAACTGTATAAAATATTATAACTACTGATAACAAACTCCTTTCTTATTGTAACTGTATAAAATATTATAACTACTGATAACAAACTCCTTTCTTATTGTAACTGTATAAAATATTATAACTACTGATAACAAACTCCTTTCTTATTGTAACTGTATAAAATATTATAACTACTGATAACAAACTCCTTTCTTATTGTAACTGTATAAAATATTATAACTACTGATAACAAACTCCTTTCTTATTGTAACTGTATAAAATATTATAACTACTGATAACAAACTCCTTTCTTATTGTAACTGTATAAAATATTATAACTACTGATAACAAACTCCTTTCTTATTGTAACTGTATAAAATATTATAACTACTGATAACAAACTCCTTTCTTATTGTAACTGTATAAAATATTATAACTACTGATAACAAACTCCTTTCTTATTGTAACTGTATAAAATATTATAACTACTGATAACAAACTCCTTTCTTATTGTAACTGTATAAAATATTATAACAACTGATAACAAACTCCTTTCTTATTGTAACTGTATAAAATATTATAACTACTGATAACAAACTCCTTTCTTATTGTAACTGTATAAAATATTATAACTACTGATAACAAACTCCTTTCTTATTGTAACTGTATAAAATATTATAACTACTGATAACAAACTCCTTTCTTACTGTAACTGTATAAAATATTATAACTACTGATAACAAACTCCTTTCTTACTGTAACTGTATAAAATATTATAACTGTATAAAACTGATAACAAACTCCTTTCTTACTGTAACTGTATAAAATATTATAACAACTGATAACAAACTCCTTTCTTATTGTAACTGTATAAAATATTATAACTACTGATAACAAACTCCTTTCTTACTGTAACTGTATAAAATATTATAACTACTGATAACAAACTCCTTTCTTATTGTAACTGTATAAAATATTATAACTACTGATAACAAACTCCTTTCTTATTGTAACTGTATAAAATATTATAACTACTGATAACAAACTCCTTTCTTATTGTAACTGTATAAAATATTATAACTACTGATAACAAACTCCTTTCTTATTGTAACTGTATAAAATATTATAACTACTGATAACAAACTCCTTTCTTACTGTAACTGTATAAAATATTATAACTACTGATAACAAACTCCTTTCTTATTGTAACTGTATAAAATATTATAACTACTGATAACAAACTCCTTTCTTACTGTAACTGTATAAAATATTATAACTACTGATAACAAACTCCTTTCTTACTGTAACTGTATAAAATATTATAACTACTGATAACAAACTCCTTTCTTATTGTAACTGTATAAAATATTATAACTACTGATAACAAACTCCTTTCTTACTGTAACTGTATAAAATATTATAACTACTGATAACAAACTCCTTTCTTATTGTAACTGTATAAAATATTATAACTACTGATAACAAACTCCTTTCTTATTGTAACTGTATAAAATATTATAACTACTGATAACAAACTCCTTTCTTATTGTAACTGTATAAAATATTATAACTACTGATAACAAACTCCTTTCTTATTGTAACTGTATAAAATATTATAACAACTGACAACAAACTCCTTTCTTACTGTAACTGTATAAAATATTATAACAACTGATAACAAACTCCTTTCTTACTGTAACTGTATAAAATATTATAACTACTGATAACAAACTCCTTTCTTACTGTAACTGTATAAAATATTATAACTACTGATAACAAACTCCTTTCTTACTGTAACTGTATAAAATATTATAACTACTGATAACAAACTCCTTTCTTATTGTAACTGTATAAAATATTATAACTACTGATAACAAACTCCTTTCTTATTGTAACTGTATAAAATATTATAACTACTGATAACAAACTCCTTTCTTATTGTAACTGTATAAAATATTATAACTACTGATAACAAACTCCTTTCTTACTGTAACTGTATAAAATATTATAACTACTGATAACAAACTCCTTTCTTACTGTAACTGTATAAAATATTATAACTACTGATAACAAACTCCTTTCTTATTGTAACTGTATAAAATATTATAACTACTGATAACAAACTCCTTTCTTATTGTAACTGTATAAAATATTATAACTACTGATAACAAACTCCTTTCTTACTGTAACTGTATAAAATATTATAACTACTGATAACAAACTCCTTTCTTACTGTAACTGTATAAAATATTATAACTACTGATAACAAACTCCTTTCTTATTGTAACTGTATAAAATATTATAACTACTGATAACAAACTCCTTTCTTATTGTAACTGTATAAAATATTATAACTACTGATAACAAACTCCTTTCTTATTGTAACTGTATAAAATATTATAACTACTGATAACAAACTCCTTTCTTACTGTAACTGTATAAAATATTATAACTACTGATAACAAACTCCTTTCTTATTGTAACTGTATAAAATATTATAACTACTGATAACAAACTCCTTTCTTATTGTAACTGTATAAAATATTATAACTACTGATAACAAACTCCTTTCTTATTGTAACTGTATAAAATATTATAACTACTGATAACAAACTCCTTTCTTACTGTAACTGTATAAAATATTATAACTACTGATAACAAACTCCTTTCTTACTGTAACTGTATAAAATATTATAACTACTGATAACAAACTCCTTTCTTATTGTAACTGTATAAAATATTATAACTACTGATAACAAACTCCTTTCTTATTGTAACTGTATAAAATATTATAACTACTGATAACAAACTCCTTTCTTATTGTAACTGTATAAAATATTATAACTACTGATAACAAACTCCTTTCTTATTGTAACTGTATAAAATATTATAACTACTGATAACAAACTCCTTTCTTACTGTAACTGTATAAAATATTATAACTACTGATAACAAACTCCTTTCTTACTGTAACTGTATAAAATATTATAACTACTGATAACAAACTCCTTTCTTATTGTAACTGTATAAAATATTATAACTACTGATAACAAACTCCTTTCTTACTGTAACTGTATAAAATATTATAACTACTGATAACAAACTCCTTTCTTACTGTAACTGTATAAAATATTATAACTACTGATAACAAACTCCTTTCTTATTGTAACTGTATAAAATATTATAACTACTGATAACAAACTCCTTTCTTACTGTAACTGTATAAAATATTATAACTACTGATAACAAACTCCTTTCTTATTGTAACTGTATAAAATATTATAACTACTGATAACAAACTCCTTTCTTATTGTAACTGTATAAAATATTATAACTACTGATAACAAACTCCTTTCTTATTGTAACTGTATAAAATATTATAACTACTGATAACAAACTCCTTTCTTACTGTAACTGTATAAAATATTATAACTACTGATAACAAACTCCTTTCTTATTGTAACTGTATAAAATATTATAACTACTGATAACAAACTCCTTTCTTATTGTAACTGTATAAAATATTATAACAACTGATAACAAACTCCTTTCTTATTGTAACTGTATAAAATATTATAACTACTGATAACAAACTCCTTTCTTATTGTAACTGTATAAAATATTATAACAACTGATAACAAACTCCTTTCTTATTGTAACTGTATAAAATATTATAACTACTGATAACAAACTCCTTTCTTACTGTAACTGTATAAAATATTATAACTACTGATAACAAACTCCTTTCTTATTGTAACTGTATAAAATATTATAACTACTGATAACAAACTCCTTTCTTACTGTAACTGTATAAAATATTATAACAACTGACAACAAACTCCTTTCTTATTGTAACTGTATAAAATATTATAACTACTGATAACAAACTCCTTTCTTACTGTAACTGTATAAAATATTATAACTACTGATAACAAACTCCTTTCTTATTGTAACTGTATAAAATATTATAACTACTGATAACAAACTCCTTTCTTATTGTAACTGTATAAAATATTATAACAACTGATAACAAACTCCTTTCTTACTGTAACTGTATAAAATATTATAACTACTGATAACAAACTCCTTTCTTACTGTAACTGTATAAAATATTATAACTACTGATAACAAACTCCTTTCTTATTGTAACTGTATAAAATATTATAACTACTGATAACAAACTCCTTTCTTATTGTAACTGTATAAAATATTATAACTACTGATAACAAACTCCTTTCTTATTGTAACTGTATAAAATATTATAACTACTGATAACAAACTCCTTTCTTATTGTAACTGTATAAAATATTATAACTACTGATAACAAACTCCTTTCTTACTGTAACTGTATAAAATATTATAACTACTGATAACAAACTCCTTTCTTACTGTAACTGTATAAAATATTATAACTACTGATAACAAACTCCTTTCTTACTGTAACTGTATAAAATATTATAACTACTGATAACAAACTCCTTTCTTACTGTAACTGTATAAAATATTATAACTACTGATAACAAACTCCTTTCTTACTGTAACTGTATAAAATATTATAACTACTGATAACAAACTCCTTTCTTACTGTAACTGTATAAAATATTATAACTACTGATAACAAACTCCTTTCTTATTGTAACTGTATAAAATATTATAACTACTGATAACAAACTCCTTTCTTACTGTAACTGTATAAAATATTATAACTACTGATAACAAACTCCTTTCTTATTGTAACTGTATAAAATATTATAACTACTGATAACAAACTCCTTTCTTATTGTAACTGTATAAAATATTATAACTACTGATAACAAACTCCTTTCTTATTGTAACTGTATAAAATATTATAACTACTGATAACAAACTCCTTTCTTACTGTAACTGTATAAAATATTATAACTACTGATAACAAACTCCTTTCTTACTGTAACTGTATAAAATATTATAACAACTGACAACAAACTCCTTTCTTATTGTAACTGTATAAAATATTATAACTACTGATAACAAACTCCTTTCTTATTGTAACTGTATAAAATATTATAACTACTGATAACAAACTCCTTTCTTATTGTAACTGTATAAAATATTATAACTACTGATAACAAACTCCTTTCTTATTGTAACTGTATAAAATATTATAACAACTGATAACAAACTCCTTTCTTACTGTAACTGTATAAAATATTATAACTACTGATAACAAACTCCTTTCTTACTGTAACTGTATAAAATATTATAACAACTGATAACAAACTCCTTTCTTACTGTAACTGTATAAAATATTATAACTACTGATAACAAACTCCTTTCTTACTGTAACTGTATAAAATATTATAACTACTGATAACAAACTCCTTTCTTACTGTAACTGTATAAAATATTATAACTACTGATAACAAACTCCTTTCTTACTGTAACTGTATAAAATATTATAACTACTGATAACAAACTCCTTTCTTATTGTAACTGTATAAAATATTATAACTACTGATAACAAACTCCTTTCTTACTGTAACTGTATAAAATATTATAACTACTGATAACAAACTCCTTTCTTACTGTAACTGTATAAAATATTATAACTACTGATAACAAACTCCTTTCTTATTGTAACTGTATAAAATATTATAACTACTGATAACAAACTCCTTTCTTACTGTAACTGTATAAAATATTATAACTACTGATAACAAACTCCTTTCTTATTGTAACTGTATAAAATATTATAACTACTGATAACAAACTCCTTTCTTATTGTAACTGTATAAAATATTATAACTACTGATAACAAACTCCTTTCTTATTGTAACTGTATAAAATATTATAACTACTGATAACAAACTCCTTTCTTATTGTAACTGTATAAAATATTATAACTACTGATAACAAACTCCTTTCTTATTGTAACTGTATAAAATATTATAACTACTGATAACAAACTCCTTTCTTACTGTAACTGTATAAAATATTATAACTACTGATAACAAACTCCTTTCTTACTGTAACTGTATAAAATATTATAACTACTGATAACAAACTCCTTTCTTACTGTAACTGTATAAAATATTATAACTACTGATAACAAACTCCTTTCTTACTGTAACTGTATAAAATATTATAACTACTGATAACAAACTCCTTTCTTATTGTAACTGTATAAAATATTATAACTACTGATAACAAACTCCTTTCTTATTGTAACTGTATAAAATATTATAACTACTGATAACAAACTCCTTTCTTATTGTAACTGTATAAAATATTATAACTACTGATAACAAACTCCTTTCTTACTGTAACTGTATAAAATATTATAACTACTGATAACAAACTCTTTCTTTCTTATTGTAACTGTATAAAATATTACAACTACTGATAACAAACTCCTTTCTTATTGTAACTGTATAAAATATTATAACTACTGATAACAAACTCCTTTCTTACTGTAACTGTATAAAATATTATAACTACTGATAACAAACTCCTTTCTTACTGTAACTGTATAAAATATTATAACTACTGATAACAAACTCCTTTCTTACTGTAACTGTATAAAATATTACAACTACTGATAACAAACTCCTTTCTTACTGTAACTGTATAAAATATTATAACTACTGATAACAAACTCCTTTCTTATTGTAACTGTATAAAATATTATAACTACTGATAACAAACTCCTTTCTTATTGTAACTGTATAAAATATTATAACTACTGATAACAAACTCCTTTCTTATTGTAACTGTATAAAATATTATAACTACTGATAACAAACTCCTTTCTTATTGTAACTGTATAAAATATTATAACTACTGATAACAAACTCCTTTCTTATTGTAACTGTATAAAATATTATAACTACTGATAACAAACTCCTTTCTTATTGTAACTGTATAAAATATTATAACTACTGATAACAAACTCCTTTCTTATTGTAACTGTATAAAATATTATAACTACTGATAACAAACTCCTTTCTTATTGTAACTGTATAAAATATTATAACAACTGATAACAAACTCCTTTCTTATTGTAACTGTATAAAATATTATAACAACTGATAACAAACTCCTTTCTTACTGTAACTGTATAAAATATTATAACTACTGATAACAAACTCCTTTCTTATTGTAACTGTATAAAATATTATAACTACTGATAACAAACTCCTTTCTTATTGTAACTGTATAAAATATTATAACTACTGATAACAAACTCCTTTCTTATTGTAACTGTATAAAATATTATAACAACTGATAACAAACTCCTTTCTTACTGTAACTGTATAAAATATTATAACTACTGATAACAAACTCCTTTCTTACTGTAACTGTATAAAATATTATAACTACTGATAACAAACTCCTTTCTTACTGTAACTGTATAAAATATTATAACTGTATAAAATATTATAACAACTGACAACAAACTCCTTTCTTATTGTAACTGTATAAAATATTATAACAACTGATAACAAACTCCTTTCTTACTGTAACTGTATAAAATATTATAACTACTGATAACAAACTCCTTTCTTACTGTAACTGTATAAAATATTATAACTACTGATAACAAACTCCTTTCTTACTGTAACTGTATAAAATATTATAACAACTGACAACAAACTCCTTTCTTATTGTAACTGTATAAAATATTATAACTACTGATAACAAACTCCTTTCTTATTGTAACTGTATAAAATATTATAACTACTGATAACAAACTCCTTTCTTACTGTAACTGTATAAAATATTATAACTACTGATAACAAACTCCTTTCTTACTGTAACTGTATAAAATATTATAACTACTGATAACAAACTCCTTTCTTACTGTAACTGTATAAAATATTATAACTACTGATAACAAACTCCTTTCTTACTGTAACTGTATAAAATATTATAACTACTGATAACAAACTCCTTTCTTATTGTAACTGTATAAAATATTATAACTACTGATAACAAACTCCTTTCTTATTGTAACTGTATAAAATATTATAACTACTGATAACAAACTCCTTTCTTATTGTAACTGTATAAAATATTATAACTACTGATAACAAACTCCTTTCTTACTGTAACTGTATAAAATATTATAACTACTGATAACAAACTCCTTTCTTACTGTAACTGTATAAAATATTATAACTACTGATAACAAACTCCTTTCTTACTGTAACTGTATAAAATATTATAACTACTGATAACAAACTCCTTTCTTACTGTAACTGTATAAAATATTATAACTACTGATAACAAACTCCTTTCTTACTGTAACTGTATAAAATATTATAACTACTGATAACAAACTCCTTTCTTACTGTAACTGTATAAAATATTATAACTACTGATAACAAACTCCTTTCTTATTGTAACTGTATAAAATATTATAACAACTGATAACAAACTCCTTTCTTATTGTAACTGTATAAAATATTATAACTACTGATAACAAACTCCTTTCTTACTGTAACTGTATAAAATATTATAACTACTGATAACAAACTCCTTTCTTACTGTAACTGTATAAAATATTATAACTACTGATAACAAACTCCTTTCTTACTGTAACTGTATAAAATATTATAACTACTGATAACAAACTCCTTTCTTACTGTAACTGTATAAAATATTATAACTACTGATAACAAACTCCTTTCTTATTGTAACTGTATAAAATATTACAACTACTGATAACAAACTCCTTTCTTATTGTAACTGTATAAAATATTATAACTACTGATAACAAACTCCTTTCTTATTGTAACTGTATAAAATATTATAACTACTGATAACAAACTCCTTTCTTATTGTAACTGTATAAAATATTATAACAACTGACAACAAACTCCTTTGTAACTTATTGTAACTGTATAAAATATTATAACAACTGATAACAAACTCCTTTCTTATTGTAACTGTATAAAAATATTATAACTACTGATAACAAACTCCTTTCTTATTGTAACTGTATAAAATATTACAACTACTGATAACAAACTCCTTTCTTACTGTAACTGTATAAAATATTATAACTACTGATAACAAACTCCTTTCTTATTGTAACTGTATAAAATATTATAACAACTGATAACAAACTCCTTTCTTATTGTAACTGTATAAAATATTATAACAACTGATAACAAACTCCTTTCTTATTGTAACTGTATAAAATATTATAACTACTGATAACAAACTCCTTTCTTATTGTAACTGTATAAAATATTATAACAACTGATAACAAACTCCTTTCTTATTGTAACTGTATGAAATATTATAACAACTGACAACAAACTCCTTTCTTACTGTAACTGTATAAAATATTATAACTACTGATAACAAACTCCTTTCTTATTGTAACTGTATAAAATATTATAACTACTGATAACAAACTCCTTTCTTACTGTAACTGTATAAAATATTATAACAACTGACAACAAACTCCTTTCTTATTGTAACTGTATAAAATATTATAACAACTGATAACAAACTCCTTTCTTACTGTAACTGTATAAAATATTATAACTACTGATAACAAACTCCTTTCTTACTGTAACTGTATAAAATATTATAACTACTGATAACAAACTCCTTTCTTACTGTAACTGTATAAAATATTATAACAACTGATAACAAACTCCTTTCTTATTGTAACTGTATAAAATATTATAACTACTGATAACAAACTCCTTTCTTATTGTAACTGTATAAAATATTATAACTACTGATAACAAACTCCTTTCTTACTGTAACTGTATAAAATATTATAACTACTGATAACAAACTCCTTTCTTATTGTAACTGTATAAAATATTATAACTACTGATAACAAACTCCTTTCTTATTGTAACTGTATAAAATATTATAACAACTGATAACAAACTCCTTTCTTATTGTAACTGTATAAAATATTATAACTACTGATAACAAACTCCTTTCTTATTGTAACTGTATAAAATATTATAACTACTGATAACAAACTCCTTTCTTATTGTAACTGTATAAAATATTATAACTACTGATAACAAACTCCTTTCTTATTGTAACTGTATAAAATATTATAACTACTGATAACAAACTCCTTTCTTATTGTAACTGTATAAAATATTATAACAACTGACAACAAACTCCTTTCTTACTGTAACTGTATAAAATATTATAACAACTGATAACAAACTCCTTTCTTACTGTAACTGTATAAAATATTATAACTGATAACAAACTCCTTTCTTACTGTAACTGTATAAAATATTACAACTACTGATAACAAACTCCTTTCTTACTGTAACTGTATAAAATATTATAACTACTGATAACAAACTCCTTTCTTACTGTAACTGTATAAAATATTATAACTACTGATAACAAACTCCTTTCTTATTGTAACTGTATAAAATATTATAACTACTGATAACAAACTCCTTTCTTATTGTAACTGTATAAAATATTATAACAACTGATAACAAACTCCTTTCTTACTGTAACTGTATAAAATATTATAACAACTGATAACAAACTCCTTTCTTACTGTAACTGTATAAAATATTATAACTACTGATAACAAACTCCTTTCTTACTGTAACTGTATAAAATATTATAACAACTGACAACAAACTCCTTTCTTATTGTAACTGTATAAAATATTATAACAACTGATAACAAACTCCTTTCTTACTGTAACTGTATAAAATATTATAACTACTGATAACAAACTCCTTTCTTACTGTAACTGTATAAAATATTATAACTACTGATAACAAACTCCTTTCTTACTGTAACTGTATAAAATATTATAACAACTGATAACAAACTCCTTTCTTACTGTAACTGTATAAAATATTATAACTACTGATAACAAACTCCTTTCTTACTGTAACTGTATAAAATATTATAACTACTGATAACAAACTCCTTTCTTACTGTAACTGTATAAAATATTATAACAACTGATAACAAACTCCTTTCTTACTGTAACTGTATAAAATATTATAACAACTGATAACAAACTCCTTTCTTACTGTAACTGTATAAAATATTATAACTACTGATAACAAACTCCTTTCTTACTGTAACTGTATAAAATATTATAACAACTGACAACAAACTCCTTTCTTATTGTAACTGTATAAAATATTATAACTACTGATAACAAACTCCTTTCTTATTGTAACTGTATAAAATATTATAACTACTGATAACAAACTCCTTTCTTACTGTAACTGTATAAAATATTATAACTACTGATAACAAACTCCTTTCTTATTGTAACTGTATAAAATATTATAACTACTGATAACAAACTCCTTTCTTACTGTAACTGTATAAAATATTATAACTACTGATAACAAACTCCTTTCTTATTGTAACTGTATAAAATATTATAACAACTGATAACAAACTCCTTTCTTATTGTAACTGTATAAAATATTATAACTACTGATAACAAACTCCTTTCTTATTGTAACTGTATAAAATATTATAACAACTGACAACAAACTCCTTTCTTACTGTAACTGTATAAAATATTATAACTACTGATAACAAACTCCTTTCTTACTGTAACTGTATAAAATATTATAACAACTGACAACAAACTCCTTTCTTATTGTAACTGTATAAAATATTATAACTACTGATAACAAACTCCTTTCTTATTGTAACTGTATAAAATATTATAACTACTGATAACAAACTCCTTTCTTATTGTAACTGTATAAAATATTATAACTACTGATAACAAACTCCTTTCTTATTGTAACTGTATAAAATATTATAACAACTGACAACAAACTCCTTTCTTACTGTAACTGTATAAAATATTATAACAACTGATAACAAACTCCTTTCTTACTGTAACTGTATAAAATATTATAACTGATAACAAACTCCTTTCTTACTGTAACTGTATAAAATATTATAACTACTGATAACAAACTCCTTTCTTACTGTAACTGTATAAAATATTATAACTACTGATAACAAACTCCTTTCTTACTGTAACTGTATAAAATATTATAACTACTGATAACAAACTCCTTTCTTATTGTAACTGTATAAAATATTACAACTACTGATAACAAACTTTTTTCTTACTGTAACTGTATAAAATATTATAACTACTGATAACAAACTCCTTTCTTATCGTAACTGTATAAAATATTACAACTACTGATAACAAACTCCTTTCTTACTGTAACTGTATAAAATATTATAACTACTGATAACAAACTCCTTTCTTATTGTAACTGTATAAAATATTATAACTACTGATAACAAACTCCTTTCTTACTGTAACTGTATAAAATATTATAACTACTGATAACAAACTCCTTTCTTACTGTAACTGTTTAAAATATTATAACTACTGATAACAAACTCCTTTCTTATTGTAACTGTATAAAATATTATAACAACTGATAACAAACTCCTTTCTTATTGTAACTGTATAAAATATTATAACTACTGACAACAAACTCCTTTCTTATTGTAACTGTATAAAATATTACAACTACTGATAACAAACTCCTGTCTTATTGTAACTGTATAAAATATTATAACAACTGATAACAAACTCCTTTCTTATTGTAACTGTATAAAATATTATAACTACTGATAACAAACTCCTTTCTTATTGTAACTGTATAAAATATTATAACTACTGATAACAAACTCCTTTCTTGTTGTAACTGTATAAAATATTATAACAACTGATAACAAACTTTTTTCTTATTGTAACTGTATGAAATATTATAACAACTGACAACAAACTCCTTTCTTATTGTAACTGTATAAAATATTATAACAACTGATAACAAACTCCTTTCTTATTGTAACTGTATGAAATATTATAACAACTGACAACAAACTCCTTTCTTATTGTAACTGTATAAAATATTACAACTACTGATAACAAACTCCTTTCTTATTGTAACTGTATAAAATATTATAACAACTGACAACAAACTCCTTTCTTATTGTAACTGTATGAAATATTATAACTACTGATAACAAAATTCTTTCTTACTGTAACTGTATAAACTGTTATAACAACTGATGATAAACTCCCTTCTTTCTACAAGAGCCCCGACATGACCAGATGATTTGGGTGCATGACCCCGTAATCTGAGGTTCACTAGTTCGAATTCTTATTCCACCAAACATGCTCACCCTTTCAGCCGTGAGGCTTTATAATGCAACGATCAATCCCATTTTTCGTTGGTAAAGGAATATCTCAAGCATTGATGGTGGTGGTGATGACTAGCTGCTTTTTTTCTAATCATTCACTGCTAAATTATGGACGGCTAGCACAGACAGCCCTCGTGTAGCTTTGCGCGAGACTGAACCCAATCTACAAGTGAGGAGAACACCATAATTTATTCAAGCTATACAAAAGGTCGTTGTCTATTTTGATGATCATAAAACATCAACTTACAAATATTGTGAACATAATTACCGTGAAGCCTATTACAGAACATTTCGTTGTCAGTAGTAACTGAAAATCGATAAATAAAAAGAGAAAACTAAACCGTTTCTTCATCCAAACCGATAATGTGTACTATGTCTTTTTTTGGTTTCCTACGATGTCTTTATTCGTTGTTAAGCCTAAAACTACATAATGTGTATTTTGCCGTCTTCCAACAACGATATAAGAGGTTATAAATATTGCTAGATGGTTTCTGTCATGTCTGTTTATTTTTTTCCCTTCCCAGTATGAAATTAGAATATTTCACGTAGACAGAAGAAGAGGCCTTCAGTAATTAATACATTTCTAATAATTTATCATGACTACACTTCTTCCCGTTCTAATTTCTTACTTTACTATTATGTAACATCTGTTAATTAACCACGGCCTGGTGTATATTTCCTTACTAATAAAGTAAGACCGTCTGAAAGTAGATTTCAAGACATTTTCAATGCATTTCCCTCTAGATTTATACTGCTAAATTATGGACGGCTAGCGCAAATGGCCCTCGTGTAGCTTTGCACAAAACTCAAAACGAACCAAATCACTTGAAATAAATAATGCTTACTGCACTTGTAAAGTTTCCCAGCTTGGTGTTGTGCAAACAACTGTTACCCTGTACATATCTTTAAATCTCATTAACCAACAACAGTAGGATTATTACCAAAACATTAACAGAATATTCCGTCGATTTTATAAATTGAGCAAACAAGTATGTTTTGTTGTCACGCGGTCATTTAAACACCAGAAATATTTATGTCCCAACAAAGAGGTAATTTAGTTTGTTTTGAATTTAGTGCAAAGTTACTTAAGGGCTATCTGCGCTAGCCGTTCCTACTTTAACAGTTAAGACTAGAGGGAAGGCAGCTAGTCATCACCACCCACCGCCAACTCTTGAGCTATTCTTTTTCCAACGAATAATGGGATTAAACGTAACATTATAACGCCCCCACGGCTGAAAGAGCAAGCGTGCTTGATGTGACGGACATTCGAACCCACAACCCTTAGATTGCAAGTCGAGTGCCTTAACCACCTGGCCATGCCGGTGACCTCCACACGGCTGACAGGACGAACATGTTTTGACTATAATATAAGGCATGTTCCCATATTGTCAAGTTACAGATTGTATAACGTTAAGGTTTACTCTTGTATTAATGAATAATTCCTTTGTCCGTTACACTCATAGACATCCCAATGGCCCAAAATGTGAGTGCGTTTTTAAGGTAATCAAGCGCCATCGATGAATCCTCGACTTTGCAGTGTGGACACGTTAACGGCATGTTGACATCCCGTTTATTCACTAAAAGAAAAAAATATCTCTGAAGTTTTAACGAAATCTAAATAAATTACTAGCCCTTAATTAGAATCTTAAGGCAACTAATACTTATGAAAAATCAACAAATTTACACTAAACGCTGATAGGAAATCTTATGTGTGAGCAGAGCCTGATGTAACTAGTCGTATCATGTAGCCCCCCAGTGGCTCAGCGGTATGTCTGCGGACTTACAAAGCTAAAATCCGGGTTTCGATACTCGTGGTGGGCAGAGCACATTTTGGCCTGGCATGGCCGAGCGCGTAAGGCGTGCGACTCGTAATCCAAGGGTCGCGGGTTCGCATCCCCGTCGCGCCAAACATGCTCGCCCTTTCAGCCGTGGGGGCGTTATAATGTGACGGTCAATCCCACTATTCGTTGGTAAAAGAGTAGCCCAAGAGTTGGCGGTGGGTGGTGATGACTAGCTGCCTTCCCTCTAGTCTTACACTGCTAAATTAGGGACGGCTAGCACAGATAGCCCTCGAGTAGCTTTGTGCGAAATTCCAAAAACAACAACAAACGTATCATGTATCTTACGTGGCGTATGCTATATGTAAGTAATATAGAATGTGTTACTAACCTGAAGAGAAAAATGCTGTGAAATTAGATTTAAAATAATTATTGATACCTCATTCAAACTGCTTTGAAACGACACAGCTTACGTCCCTGTTATGTTTCAAATTTCGAAGAATTTCTTGTGTATGCACTGAAAACTGATCAATAGTAACTCTTTGTTTTGTGTATGCACTGAAAACTGATCAATAGTAACTCTTTGTTTTGTGTATGCACTGAAAACTGATCAATAGTAACTCTTTGTTTTACGAAGTTTTTTCAAAGAAGTTCGCAGTTTTATAAAAACGTTAACGTAAATATAAAAGATAAACGTTAATACTATAGTTGTCTGTTGAGCTGACTACATAACAAACAACGAAAAACTGGAGAGAGATAACGAGTTGTCTGTTGAGCTGACTACATAACAAACAACGAGAAACTGGAGAGAGATAACGAGTTGTCTGTTGAGCTGACTACACAACAAACAACGAGAAACTGGAGAGAGATAACGAGTTGTCTGTTGAGCTGACTACATAACAAACAACGAGAAACTGGAGAGAGATAACGAGTTATCTGTTGAGCTGACTACATAACAAACAACGAGAAACTGGAGAGAGATAACGAGTTGTTTGTTGAGCTGACTACATAACAAACAACGAGAAACTGGAGAGAGATAACGAGTTGTCTGTTGAGCTGACTACACAACAAACAACGAGAAACTGGAGAGAGATAACGAGTTATCTGTTGAGCTGACTACATAACAAACAACGAGAAACTGGAGAGAGATAACGAGTTGTCTGTTGAGCTGACTACATAACAAACAACGAGAAACTGGAGAGAGATAACGAGTTGTTTGTTGAGCTGACTACATAACAAACAACGAGAAACTGGAGAGAGATAACGAGTTGTCTGTTGAGCTGACTACACAACAAACAACGAGAAACTGGAGAGATATAACGAGTTGTCTGTTGAGCTGACTACATAACAAACAACGAGAAACTGGAGAGAGATAACGAGTTATCTGTTGAGCTGACTACACAACAAACAACGAGAAACTGGAGAGAGATAACAAGTTGTCTGTTGAGCTGACTACATAACAAACAACGAGAACCTGGAGAGAGATAACGAGTTGTCTGTTGAGCTGACTACATAACAAACAACGAGAAACTGGAGAGAGATAACGAGTTGTCTGTTGAGCTGACTACATAACAAACAACGAGAAACTGGAGAGAGATAACGAGTTGTCTGTTGAGCTGACTACACAACAAACAACGAGAAACTGGAGAGAGATAACGAGTTGTCTGTTGAGCTGACTACATAACAAACAACGAGAAACTGGAGAGAGATAACGAGTTATCTGTTGAGCTGACTACATAACAAACAACGAGAAACTGGAGAGAGATAACGAGTTATCTGTTGAGCTGACTACATAACAAACAACGAGAAACTGGAGAGATATAACGAGTTGTCTGTTGAGCTGACTACATAACAAACAACGAGAAACTGGAGAGAGATAACGAGTTATCTGTTGAGCTGACTACATAACAAACAACGAGAAACTGGAGAGAGATAACGAGTTGTCTGTTGAGCTGACTACATAACAAACAACGAGAAACTGGAGAGAGATAACGAGTTGTCTGTTGAGCTGACTACATAACAAACAACGAGAAACTGGAGAGAGATAACGAGTTGTCTGTTGAGCTGACTACATAACAAACAACGAGAAACTGGAGAGAGATAACGAGTTGTCTGTTGAGCTGACTACACAACAAACAACGAGAAACTGGAGAGAGATAACGAGTTGTCTGTTGAGCTGACTACATAACAAACAACGAGAAACTGGAGAGAGATAACGAGTTGTCTGTTGAGCTGACTACACAACAAACAACGAGAAACTGGAGAGAGATAACGAGTTGTCTGTTGAGCTGACTACACAACAAACAACGAGAAACTGGAGAGAGATAACGAGTTGTCTGTTGAGCTGACTACATAAAAACAACGAGAAACTGGAGAGAGATAACGAGTTGTCTGTTGAGCTGACTACATAAAAACAACGAGAAACTGGAGAGAGATAACGAGTTGTCTGTTGAGCTGACTACACAACAAACAACGAGAAACTGGAGAGAGATAACGAGTTGTCTGTTGATCTGACTACATAACAAACAACGAGAAACTGGAGAGAGATAACGAGTTATCTGTTGAGCTGACTACATAACAAACAACGAGAAACTGGAGAGAGATAACGAGTTGTCTGTTGAGCTGACTACCTAACAAACAACGAGAAACTGGAGAGAGATAACGAGTTGTTTGTTGAGCTGACTACATAACAAACAACGAGAAACTGGAGAGAGATAACGAGTTGTCTGTTGAGCTGACTACACAACAAACAACGAGAAACTGGAGAGATATAACGAGTTGTCTGTTGAGCTGACTACATAACAAACAACGAGAAACTGGAGAGAGATAACGAGTTATCTGTTGAGCTGACTACACAACAAACAACGAGAAACTGGAGAGAGATAACGAGTTGTTTGTTGAGCTGACTACACAACAAACAACGAGAAACTGGAGAGAGATAACGAGTTGTCTGTTGAGCTGACTACACAACAAACAACGAGAAACTGGAGAGAGATAACGAGTTGTCTGTTGAGCTGACTACACAACAAACAACGAGAAACTGGAGAGAGATAACGAGTTATCTGTTGAGCTGACTACACAACAAACAACGAGAAACTGGAGAGAGATAACGAGTTGTTTGTTGAGCTGACTACAACAAACAACGAGAAACTGGAGAGAGATAACGAGTTGTCTGTTGAGCTGACTACACAACAAACAACGAGAAACTGGAGAGAGATAACGAGTTGTCTGTTGAGCTGACTACACAACAAACAACGAGAAACTGGAGAGAGATAACGAGTTGTTTGTTGAGCTGACTACATAACAAACAACGAGAAACTGGAGAGAGATAACGAGTTATCTGTTGAGCTGACTACATAACAAAAACGAGAAACTGGAGAGATATAACGAGTTATCTGTTGAGCTGACTACATAACAAACAACGAGAAACTGGAGAGATATAACGAGTTGTCTGTTGAGCTGACTACATAACAAACAACGAGAAACTTGAGAGAGATAACGAGTTATCTGTTGAGCTGACTACATAACAAACAACGAGAAACTGGAGAGAGATAACGAGTTGTCTGTTGAGCTGACTACATAACAAACAACGAGAAACTGGAGAGAGATAACGAGTTGTCTGTTGAGCTGACTACACAACAAACAAGAGAACCTGGAGAGATATAACGAGTTGTCTGTTGAGCTGACTACATAACAAACAACGAGAAACTGGAGAGAGATAACGAGTTGTCTGTTGAGCTGACTACATAACAAACAACGAGAAACTGGAGAGAGATAACGAGTTGTCTGTTGAGCTGACTACATAACAAACAACGAGAAACTGGAGAGAGATAACGAGTTGATTGTTGAGCTGACTACATAACAAACAACGAGAAACTGGAGAGAGATAACGAGTTATCTGTTGAGCTGACTACACAACAAACAACGAGAAACTGGAGAGAGATAACGAGTTGTCTGTTGAGCTGACTACATTACAAACAACGAGAAACTGGAGAGAGATAACGAGTTGTCTGTTGAGCTGACAACATAACAAACAACGAGAAACTGGAGAGAGATATCGAGTTGTCTGTTGAGCTGACTACATAACAAACAACGAGAAACTGGAGAGAGATAACGAGTTGTCTGTTGAGCTGACTACATAACAAACAAAGAAACTGGAGAGAGATAACGAGTTGTCTGTTGAGCTGACTACATAACAAACAACGAGAAACTGGAGAGAGATAACGAGTTGTCTGTTGAGCTGACTACATAACAAACAAAGAAACTGGAGAGAGATAACGAGTTGTTTGTTGAGCTGACTACATAACAAACAACGAGAAACTGGAGAGAGATAACGAGTTATCTGTTGAGCTGACTACATAACAAACAACGAGAAACTGGAGAGAGATAACGAGTTGTCTGTTGAGCTGACAACATAACAAAGAACGAGAAACTGGAGAGAGATAACGAGTTATTTGTTGAGCTGACTACATAACAAACAACGAGAAACTGGAGAGAGATAACGAGTTGTTTGTTGAGCTGACTACATAACAAACAACGAGAAACTGGAGAGAGATAACGAGTTGTCTGTTGAGCTGACTACATAACAAACAACGAGAAACTGGAGAGAGATAACGAGTTGTCTGTTGAGCTGACTACATAACAAACAACGAGAAACTGGAGAGAGATAACGAGTTGTCTGTTGAGCTGACTACATAACAAACAAAGAAACTGGAGAGAGATAACGAGTTGTCTGTTGAGCTGACTACATAACAAACAACGAGAAACTGGAGAGAGATAACGAGTTGTCTGTTGAGCTGACTACATAACCAACATAGAAACTGGAGAGAGATAACGAGTTGTTTGTTGAGCTGACTACATAACAAACAACGAGAAACTGGAGAGAGATAACGAGTTATCTGTTGAGCTGACTACATAACAAACAACGAGAAACTGGAGAGAGATAACGAGTTGTCTGTTGAGCTGACAACATAACAAAGAACGAGAAACTGGAGAGAGATAACGAGTTATCTGTTGAGCTGACTACATAACAAACAACGAGAAACTGGAGAGAGATAACGAGTTGTCTGTTGAGCTGACTACATAACAAACAACGAGAAACTGGAGAGAGATAACGAGTTGTCTGTTGAGCTGACTACATAACAAACAACGAGAACCTGGAGAGAGATAACGAGTTATCTGTTGAGCTGACTAGATAACAAACAACGAGAAACTGGAGAGAGATAACGAGTTGTCTGTTGAGCTGACTACATAACAAACAACGAGAAACTGGAGAGAGATAACGAGTTATCTGTTGAGCTGACAACATAACAAACAACGAGAAACTGGAGAGAGATAACGAGTTGTCTGTTGAGCTGACTACATAACAAACAACGAGAAACTGGAGAGAGATAACAAGTTGTCTGTTGAGCTGACTACACAACAAACAACGAGAAACTGGAGAGAGATAACGAGTTATCTGTTGAGCTGACAACATAACAAACAACGAGAAACTGGAGAGAGATAACGAGTTGTCTGTTGAGCTGACTACATAACAAACAACGAGAAACTGGAGAGAGATAACAAGTTGTCTGTTGAGCTGACTACACAACAAACAACGAGAAACTGGAGAGAGATAACGTGTTATCTGTTGAGCTGACAACATAACAAACAACGAGAAACTGGAGAGAGATAACGAGTTGTCTGTTGAGCTGACAACACAACAAACAACGAGAAACTGGAGAGAGATAAAGAGTTTTCTGTTGAGCTGACTACACAACAAACAACGAGAAACTGGAGAGAGATAACGAGTTGTCTGTTGATTAGTTTACAGGACGTATTAAACATGCTGGAAACATGGATAAGATTAAAGATAGACCAGACAAACACAACTAGGATAATTATTAGGATAAGATTAAAGATAGACCAGACAAACACAACTAGGATAATTATTACACACATATGTTACTTTTTTTTTCCACTTTCATCAGAGGTAAATTTGAAAGAAAAATCTATGATGTATAGGCCTAATGCATTCTTTGATTGGTCGTAAAATATGTTGTAGTCTACTGTTTTGGTTATTGAAGGCTCATTGGCACTCCAACGCCCCCTACAATCCTGTACCAATTTATACTCTCGTCCCTAAGACATGTGTCTAGCAAAGATTAGTTGCAAACTCTCCCTTTGTTAACCTGAAGATGACCTAGGAAGGTTCTCTGCTTAACATTAAAAGCCGTTCTGAGATACAATTCTATTTCAAGTGGGTTTCTCGTGATCAAAAGATAGAAAACCTGTAATAAAGTTTTACTCATCTCGCTATACATAATATATATTTTTATAATACACCAATACTATTCTTTCAAGCTGTTTCTATCTTATGTACATTCAACGCTAAGGAATAAAAGTATTCAATATTTTATCTCGCATGAAGGCTCATCTGTATATTACAACTTCAAACACAGTAAAGTACCTTAATAGACTCTGTTCGTTACTGTGATTTGAATCGATTGAAACACGTGTTTAACTCAGATATTGGTTGTATCGTAAGCAGTCGCTCTGCTCTCAGAAAGATGATAGCATTTGATATCTTCTCCCTTTGTGTGGACTCCGTGTAATCTATTTGGTAATAGAACCCCGGATCATCTCGCTCTTCAATCCTGTTTTCTTTCTTTCTTTTGGCGATGTAAGATAGATAAGGCACGTGGTCTTTAAAAATTCACGTGCAGGGCGGGTGAGATCGATGGCATTATCAGAACGTCGTTGACAGCCGTGTTTTATAGCGACTGGCATACAGGGAATAGAACGGTTCGGCTCAATTTGTATGCACACAAAGCGAGGAGCACGTGGTCCGCAGAATGTCACCCTTGCATCCTCTCCAACGGAGCTGAGCCCAGAATTTTGTTGTTGTCGTCTAAAAAAGACCAGACTGAGATCGATCTACCATTGAAATGGAGAGACTGCCCAGCAGCTGACGTTTCTTCTTATACAGTCTCTTGAGAAATCGAAAAGTCTTTTGATAACCAACATCTTACATTCTTACTGATACGGAGGTAATAGAAAGCTTTAGGTTTGCCAATTTTTGATAATTGTCTTCCAGAGATGCAAAAGCTGTTATAAAAAGCATACGCACACACACACACAAACATACACATACAATTCCTTCTAAACACACTTTAGTGGCTCAGCGGTAACTGTTAGGACTCATAGCGTTAAAGTTCGGATTTCGATGCCCGTGGTGGACACAACACAGAAAATCCCACGTGTAGCTTAATGTGAAATAAAAACAAACAAATCCTTCTACAAACAAATATCAAATATATATCTATATAAAGAGTCAGACAAGAATTTTTATATATGTTGTAATAATATTTTATTTTTATTAGCAGTAGTTTCATTTTACATTCCCCTAAAAGTAGCCTCTAATAACAATAGTTTTATTGTGTATTATCTAATCATTAACCTCAATAAACAATGGTTTCATTGTACTCTCTATCATCGAACTTTCAAATTTTTATGGTCCTGTTTTTTCCACCTGCTTTTGTGTGAGTTCCACAGAGTATTTTTAGAATTTATTTCTCTAGAAAAAATCGCACGTGAATGTATATCTGACTAGGACTATAATATGGCCGATTTTTACCATTTCAGAGAAATATATCATATTTATTGACAGAGAAATGTAAATACGAGACGTTTTTACTAATACCATTGTCATGACACAGAAAATCCCAGAAAATTACAAAAGTAATTGCTAACGATTTCAGAAAGGTTCTACGAATAAATTATATATTCAGATAATATCAGTATAACAATATCATGAAACCGACAGAAGCTGGTTGCTAATAGGACAATTATCCAAGGTTTCTTTATGTTGAAAAAGCCCGGCATGGCGAAGTGGTTAAGGCACTCGACTCTTAATCCGAGGATCGCGAGGTCGAATCCGCGTCATACCAAATATGTTTATAATGTGATAGTCAGTCCCACTATTCGTTGGTAAAAGAGTAGCCCAAGAGTTGGCAGTGAAGCGTTATAATGTGACAGTCAGTCCCACTATTCGTTGGTAAAAGAGTAGCCCAAGAGTTGGCAGTGAGTGGTGATGACTAGTTGCTTTCCCTCTAGTCTTACACTGCTAAATTAGGGACACCTAGCGCAGATAGCTCTCGTGTAGCAAAGCTACACGAAGTGTCGTGAATCTACAAAAGTCGCTGAGTGATTAGTAATAGGAACCTATTGCAACCCATGTAGAACAAAACAAGGAGTTAATTAGGTAACATGTTTGTATACATAAGGTCTTTCCTTCGGCTTATTGTTTTATTCCAGCTGGGTATATTTCAGACCACGTGTGTGATCCACCTTTCTATCAACTTTCGTTTCGATATGCGAAGATAGCGCATGTGTATAATGATACACACTAGCTTAAGTGTAACATTTCAAACCACTTACGCGAATCTTCGTAAGAAACGAAACGTTTTGTTTTCTCCACACATTTCTCCTTCTCAAGCCAAAAAGCGGATCACGGGTTCGAATTCCATCACCGAACGTGATCCTATTTTTTCCGATAAAGCAGTCGCAGACGTGGTGAGCTATCTATCTTTTTTTTTTTTAAACTATCACATCTAAATTAGGAACAACTAGCGCAGATAGCCCGCGAATAGGTCTGTGCAAAATTCATTAATAAAACTCTCCCGAAATTATGATTAACTCTTGTGGTTAACACTAGCCTCTCCGAAACAACACACGTTTCTTTATTTTGAATTTTGTGGAAAGCTACACAAAAGCTATCTGCGCTACCAATCCTTAATTTAGCAGTACAATACTAGCGGGAAGGCAGCCAGTCATCACTACCCACCGCCAACTCTTGGACTACTCTTTTACCAACTAACAGTGGGATTGACCGTCACATTATAACGCCCCCATGGCTGAAAGGGCGATCATGTTCGACATGATAGGGACTCGAACCCGCGACCTTCAGATTACGAGTCGAGCGCCTTAACCCACCTGGCAATGTCGGTCTATATATAAAGATTAAGACATTAATAGCTTTTACAAAAGAAAGTTTACATAAAAATACAAACAAAGAAAAATCAATGGTTCCTAAATTAAAGACAGGAAGCTAGACATTTCCTCTATGTATTACCTATAATGAATCTCGTTACATTGCTCTGTATTAATGTACAGTGACAGGAAATGGTTTCCTTACTTTGTGTTCATTTAGTACAGAACACACACACACACACATGTGTGTATATAGAGAGAGAAATAAAAATTTATAAATAATAAATCCATTGGTTTTTCATATTTTTGTAATGAAGAATTTGTTTTTGTAACGTGCAATTAATTGTTACATATAACCCACAATGCATTTCGTTAATAGTGCATTACGTTTTGCGTAATATTTGTGTGTAAAGGTCTAATAGAAACGTCAAAATATTTTTAATAATTAATACTAACTTGATTAAAACTCGAGTTCAGCATTTCCAGTTTGTAAGTTCGTGGTTATGTCCTCACAAAAGCTGACTTTTAATTTTGGTTTGTTTAGAATTTTGCCCAAAGCTGCACGAGAGCTATCTGAGCAAGCTTTCCCTAATTTAGTAGTGTAAGACTAGAAGGAAGGCAACTAGTCATCAACACCTACCTCCAACTTTTAGGCTATTCTTTTACTAACGAATAGTAGGATTGACCATCACATTATAACACCCCCACGGCTGAAAGGGCAAGCATATTTGGTGTGACGGGGATTCGAACCCGTGACCCTCAGATTACGAGTAGAGTGCACGAGCCACCTGGACATGCCGAGGCTTTTATTATTATTTTGAATAAATAATATTTCAAAGGAAATAATTTTGAAACACGTGTTTTATTTCCTTCGAGTGACTTTCTAAACTTCGTAGCATTGGTTTCGTTAACAATATTTATTATACTGCTTAAAATATCTGTGTTATGTTTAAATCAAATTATTTTTATTTAACTAGAATATTGTTGTTGTGTTTTCTTATAACAAACCCACATCAAGCTATCTGTTGAGTCCACCGAGGAGAGTCGAACCCCTAATCTTAGAGTTGAACTAATTTGTATCGTTAGCTTAATATACGAGTTAATATATGGCTAATATTTTCTCTTCAGGTAAGACGGCGTTAAGTGCACGGAGTTACACGCTGAAATCCAGGATTCGATTCCTCAGGATGGTCACAGCAGGTATTCCAATGTGGTTTTGCTCTTAAACGATTTCTCAGCTGATTGGTTCTTGTGAAAAATTTTTGGCATAACGACCGAAAACATCGCTAACAGCAAGGGTGTACAATTGTAGAAAGAAATGTATTGTAACTCTTAGAGTTAGTACCAATGTGTTCAATTAGCTATACTCGGTACTGGGTATAATTTTAGATCTGGTCTAGGTAGATCACTTTTATGATCCGAAGTTAATTCGTACAATATGTTTACTCTTATCACAATATTCCTGCTTCGTGATCCAGTTTCTCTGTTATCCTGACTTTTTATCATTTTGTTCACTTTACACAAACCTTTACATCTGTGTTTCTTTTAGTTCAGTTAAGAAAGCCGTTTCTTCATTTATCACTTAAAATATAATATTCTCAGGTGCAGAAATGCGTTGTAGAACAGTGCTACTTAATTATCTGACTTAGTTTTAAAGACCTAATAGAGTTGTCTGTTATTAAGCACAAAAACTACACAAAGTGCTAAGTAGGCTATTTAAATCTGGTTAATAACAGTATAACGCTCCACGCTAGTACAGCAATAAGTCGACGGACTTACAACGCTAAAATCAGGAATTCGATTCCCCTCGGTGGGCTCAGCAGATGGCCCGATGTGGCTTTGCTATAAGAAAAACACACACTAACAGCGCCTCAGAGAGTTTGTTTGTTTGTTTAGAATTAAGCACAAAGCTACACAATGGACTATCTGTGCTCTGCCCACCACGGGAATCGAAACTCGGTTTGTAGTGTGTAAGTCCGCAGACATACCACTGTGCCACTGGGGGGTGCCTCAAAGAGAAACATAGGGCAAAATTTCTTTTTAGGGCATTTTTATGATAAGATTTCAATCTGTAACGTAAAAGATAAATTCTTTAAAAATTGCTAAATCAACATTTTTGGCCAACAGCTGTTCTTATCGAATAAAATTTCTTTATTTAAATAAACCTAAGTGCTAGTAAGTAGTAGACTTTCCCTAAGAATCTACTTCTTATCATAATACTGTCTTCAAGAAAAAAACCTCAAGTGCGATATTTTGAACTGGACGGAATACTTGCTCCGTACATGAAAGGTTTGTAAGTTAATATTTAATGAGAGGTTATCTGAGGTCGTGCAAAGCTGCTTCCCTAATGCGTAATTGTAAAAACACTTCCATAAAAATCTGCGAAACGTGAAAGGTGAAATCGCGAATTGGAATGCATTTCCGCACGGACCCAACAAACTTTCATGCCAAACTTGGTGAAAATCTATCAACAGAGGGCGATGTTGTTACATGGTCCTAAAACAAAGAGTACTGTTATATTTCGGCCCGGCATAGCCAAGCGTGTTAAGACGTTCGGCTCCCGGCCGCACCAAACATGCTCGCCCTTTCAGCCGTGGGGGCGTTATAATGTGATGGTCAATCCCACTATTCATTGGTAAAAGAGTACCCCAAGAGTTGGCGGTGGGTGATGATGACTAGCTTCCTTCTCTCTAGTCTTACACTACTAAATTAGGGACGGCTAGCGCAGATAGCCCTCGAGTAGCTTTGTGCGAAATTCAAAACAAACGAACAAACTATTATATTTATTTTGATACAGTTCTATTGTATATTATCAAAATTTGATCTAACAGTTAGTGAGCTACCAACCGCTACTTCTAAACAATTTTTTAATACTTTTAATATCTTTCTTTCATTTGTTTTCGAAGTATGCGTTCATTTTTCTTCTGTCCTTCACAACTGATACTTTTACTGTTCATACATTATTACTGCCAACACGTAGTGTAAATTGTTTGTGTTTAATTACTACAATCAGGAAACAAACAATAGTGTTAATTTTCAATTTTTCATAGTTTTGTTAGAGCATTTCGTTTTCGAACTGGTAAATAAATAAATTATTTATGTAAAAACGACTCGTTTGGGTTGAGAAAAAATTTTGTTATGTAGAGGAGCGAACAAGTGGGTTTTCTCGACATCACTGGAATAAATTGTTTGTTGTTTTTTTGTTTCAGAACGTCGTGCGACGCTACAAGTGAGCTATCTGATAAGCTGTGTGTGGTACCTTATATTAAAGCCACATCAGGCTCTCTGCTGAGCAGACCGAAGGGAATCGAACCACTGATTTTAGGGGTGTAAATCCGTAGACTGCCTCTGCTAAGGTAGAGAGAAGGCAACTTGTCAACAGTAAACACTGTCAACGTTAAGTCTACACTTTTTTTACCTGATCGAATAGTGAGGTTTGTCCGTCACTCTTAGTGGGGCAGAGTACATTTTAGAAGCAGCGAGTTGCGAAAAGTAAATCCTCGGGCCTCATATTACCTAAACAATAACCAATAAGGCCCGTCCCATATAGATGGAGAAACAGACGACAGACACGCTGAATAAGTTTAATTGTGTCTATTTCACGAGCAGTAACGCCCTATTTTTTAAGATAAAATGCCTCGCATGTAACTTTCACAAACTTGTTTGTGCGACTCCCCACACCCATCTCTATTCTAATTTATCAGAACGATCGTGTGTCATGGAAGTAAGTTTACATCGCACGAGACCAGCACGAGTATTTAGAATATTTGGTTATTTCTAACTCTTAGCTTAACTTCAAAAGTACGTATAAATTTAGCGCACTGGCTCGGTGTTAGAGAAATCGAATTTGAAAGAACTATTTCGGAAACTCCCCAACTTTAAATTACGACTGATAAACCGGATTCAGAGAAGAAGAAAAAACATTCTTTCGAATAAAAGATTCTATAGGAACTATTGTGAACGCTTTTAATCAGTTTCTGACACATCGGATCATACGTCAAAGCTTCCTAATGTATAGATTCGTCAGAATTCTTATGTGAAAGTCAATAAGTATGAGTTTTTTTTATGTATGGATAAAACGAGAAGAAGGCGTGCCCTTACGGACCATTTTCATCATAAAAGGTGTCTTTAAAGTCGGAAACCCGAACGCACGTACGTGTATACCTTGGAACATATTCTAGAAGATACAGATAAGAAGTGATGTAATTTAGTGTCAGGAAACTAAACGTACGTGTGCATCTGAGAGTAATTTCACGGCATTCTGGATAGAACTGGACTGAATGTTCGTGTATACCTTAGAATTTATTCTAGAACATCCAGAATAGAACTGGTGTGATTTAGCATCGAGAAAATGAACGCACGTGTGCGTCTGAGAGTCATTTCACGACATTGTAGGTATAACTGGACTGTTTTGACATCACGAAAGACTGAGTGTACGTGTATACCTTATAATTTATTCCAGAAGGTCCAGAGTAGAACTGATGTGATTTAGCCTCGAGAAAATAAACGTACCTGTGTAACTCAAAACATTGTAAAAGGTATAGAGTAGAATTTGACTTCAAAGTCATACAGATTGGATAAGCATTTAAGTTTAAGAATATCTTCTAGAACATTTAAAATTCTTCAGTTTCTTCACTGAAGTTAAAGTCAAATATCAGAAGATTTAGAATTTAAAACTGGTTGTTGAATCGACCCAGAAGCTTGCATTAGTTTCTATCAATTTCTTAAAACCTTTGAGACTTAGACAACATCTCTGTCATTTATACGGATACCCCATAAAACAAATAGACGTGTATGAGCAAAGTATATTTACTACAAAGAAATAAATGATGTAACATACAATCAAGATTACATGTCAGAATCATAAAGTAAGATAGTATAAAAATCATTAAAAATTTAACCAGTATTGTGAAGTATTATTATTTCGCATCTTTCATCACGTAAGATATTAATCATGTCAAGAAATACTGTTCGAACTGAACCTCAAATAAATCGATTCCACACTACATGGTGTTAAAAACAAAGAAAAACCCGAAGTTGTGTAAGCGTAATTCGAACACGTTTTAAAAGGTTAACGTAAAGTTTAGTCCTAAGTGTCACACGTAATTCTTTTTATACATCCCATAATATTTCTCACCTCGTTTTACGTGAGTTTGGTAGACCAGTAACAACCACGAGGCTTAAAGCTATGTTGAAGTTAATTCTACATAGACAACTTGTTTGAAGGTACCGAGAGAAAGCCCAGACGAGCTAATTTTCTAACCAGTTATGAATGTTCATATAATCATCAGCGGAAACCGTGGACTTGTATGTGTTATGAATGTTTATATTTTCAGAACCTCAAGTAATAATACCTCATGCGAAACAACAATGAAAAAAGTAACATCCTGTTCAACTAAGGATTTTAGATTAGAATAAAACTATCTTGATCGTATCAGTTTGTGATAGACAATACGTATCAAAACTAAAACATACTGTTGAAGAAACTAAAAACACAAGAATATTAAATATTTCAATTACAATAAACATTAATTTTAAATAAAAATGAATCAGAACATTTAAGCCACGTTTCCCATCATTGATGAATTATAATTTATTAAACAGAGCGCATGTCAACTTGATAATTTAAGAGAGATTCTAGTAACGCAAAGATTTAGAATATATATTATATAGACTGGAAGCTGCCAACATTACAAAGGAGGGGATACAACTTATTAGAACAAGTAATTACTTACCACCTTTGACCTTTACGTCTCGGCTTCCAATCGTTCCAACGGCATTTGTCGCTGTGCACTTATAAACTGTGTCGTGAATGTCCCTTTGATATTCGTCAGCACGAAATGACGAAAACACAAGAGAGCCATCTCTCCGGATTTCCCGGATTCCTGAGATAGGAAGCACGGGTTGACCATTCCGTGAAACCCATGTCACTTCCGGTACCGGCTGACCAATAGAATTACATCTGACCACTGTGCCAGTGGTGTTGAGAAAGAATACTTCACCTGGTGGCTCGTCGGTAAACCGTGGCCCCTGTAAATCTGAGTTGGTTCTTTGCTGGACCCTACCTATCGCTGGAAGAAAGAAAAAAAAATCACGCCTTTAACCTGAAACATAACTAATATATTTACACTGTCGAGCTATCGGAAACAAATCATTGTTAAATAAAAATTAAAACAACAGAGCTACTGCTAACTTATTTAAAAACTTAATTAGTACATTACCATAATTTACTAAAAGAGTTAAAGTTCACTGCTGAAGAATAATTAAAAAGAAATGTGGTCACCATTATTCAATAATTGAAGTACTAAGATAAAATAAACCATCAAACAATCAGTGGAAGTAGCCCTATACAGTCCATTAAAAATAAGTAAAGACTCTACCACTGAACTGTAATTTAAGTAAGAAACCACGACCAAATAATTGCTGAGCTCCTAACAAGAAATAAATTAATCAATAAATAACGTTTAAGGTAGTTAAATGATCACCTAACAACCAACAACAATGTACAAGTATTTACAAGCCATTTTCACAGCCAAAGTGCAAAAATTTCAGAGCTTCGACTAAAGAACCGATAAAATAATAAATATATTATCAAACAACCAGCAATATTCAACGAGTATTCCAGAGCCACCTCCAAATTGTCAAGAATAAACAACAACAACCAAGCACAATGTCCACCAAACAACAACATTATTCAAATATTCAAAAGCCATTGGTAAACAAGGAAGGTTTTGTTCTGAATTATGATTAAAACCACTTACAAGTAAACACTTAATAACGTAATAAAGGCACTGCTAAACAACTAATAAAGTGACACAGACTCTACTAAACAATTAATAACGTAATAAAGGCACTGCTAAACAACTAACAAAGTGGCACAGACTCTACTAAACAATTAATAACGTAATAAAGACACTACAAAACAACAAATAAAGTGGCACAGACTATATTAAACACTTAATAACGTAATAAAGACACTAATAAACAGCAAATAAAGTGGCACAGACTATATTAAACACTCAATAACGTAATAAAGACACTACTAAACAACAAATAAAGTGGCACAGACTATATTAAACACTTAATAATGTAATAAAGGCACTACCAAACAACTAATAAAGTAATAAAAACAGTAATAAATAATTAAAAATTAATAATGACTCTATAAAACAATTAATAAAGTAATGTGTACGTGTGGGAAGTCGAAAATAAAGTTATAACGACACTAGTAAACATTTAATAATATAATAATACGAAACAATTAAAAATTATTACCGGTTCTATACAAGAAGACTCTTTGTTGTCTGATGTTTGTCCATGGAACTACTTTGTAGGGTGAAGATGGATCTTCACAAAATTGGTATGGAAATTAATTAGGTTCATGAAGGGATATATATAAATGTTAAGTTTTGTGTTTTTTACAATTACATATAAGAGGTTTGGTTTGGTTTGAGAATTTATCACTAGTGCTCTGCCTCTTGGGATCTCGTTACCATGTTTGGTTCAGTGGTGAATGTTTCTAAACGTCGTCTATCAATTCTAATTAATTAATTTTGTTTCTTAGTTACTAAATTATTATCTTTCTAGTATGAAATTATTGAGTAATAGTAAAATTACTACTTCAGAATATAAATAATACTTATTTTTTGTGTTTTACTGACCAAAAGTGAATTCTATTGTTATTGATATTTTTAACAGTGACGTTAGCCTAAAGCATTTTGGGTAATTTTATGAGGTTAGACATTACAAGTTATTTTTCAAAATTATACTATATTTTGTTTTCGATCTTTACTTACCACTTTTACATCTCAGGTCTTGTTGAGAGATGACTTTGTTACTTTATTAATTCTTTGAAACTATCTTTAGTAATTCCTGGTTATTGATAGTTTATCTTCGGATGTTAAAAGTTGCTCTCTTGTATAGTCCGGCATGGTCAGGTGGTTAAGGAACTCAACTCGTCACACCAAACATGCTCGCCCTTTCAGCTGTGGGGGCGTTATAATGTCCGGTCAATCCCACTATTCATTGGTAAAAGAGTAGCCCAAGAGTTGGCGGTGGGTAATGATGACTAGCTTCCTTCCCTCTAGTCTTACACTACTAAATTAGGGATGGCTAGCGCAGATAGCCCTTGAGTAGCTTTGCGCGAATCTCAAACCAAACCTCTTATATGTAATTGTAAAAAACACAAAACTAATTTTGCAGTGTAAGACTAAAAGGAAGGCAGCTAGTCATCACCACCCACCGCCAACTCTTGGGCTACTCTTTTACCAACGAATAGCGGAATTGACCATCACATTATAACGCCCCCACGGCTGAAAGGGCGAGCATATTTGGTGTGACGAGTTGAGTGCCTTAACCACCTGACCATGCCGGACTATACAAGAGAGCAACTTTTAATATCCTAAGATAAACTATCAATAACCATGAATTACTAAAGATAGTTTCAAAGAATTAATAAAGTAACAAAGTCATCTCTCAACAAGACCTGAGATGTAAAAGTGGTAAATAAAGATCGAAAACAAAATAGTATAATTTTGAAAAATAACTTAGTAATGTTTAACCTCGTAAAATTACCCAAAATGCTTTAGGCTAACGTCACTGTTAAAAATATCAATAACAATAGAATTCACTTTTGGTCAGTAAAACACAAAAAATAAGTATTATTTATATCCTGAAGTAGTAATTTTACTATTACTCAATAATTTCATACTAGAAAAATAATAATGTAGTAACTAAGAAACAAAATTAATTAGAATTGATAGACGACGTTTAGAAACATTCACCACTGAACCAAACATGGTAACGAGATCCCAAGAGGCAGAGCACTAGTGATAAATTCACTTATCGGTAAATATTGAAGACATTTAAAAAAAACATGTCTGAAAATAGTGTTCAACTTAAGTGTTTTACAAGAAGAGACACTTAACATATGTAGCTGAACATGAAATTACTCTCTAACGTCATCCTGACATTCACACTTTCTAGTTTGGAGGTATTTGTAGCACATCAAATCACATGATGAATGCCTTGATAAAGAGGTCAGCAGACACACTAGATATGCAGAGAAATGCCTTGTTTATAATCCCTACAGACCCAATGGATCAGGCGAAATAGGCCTTGTTAAGGATCACAGAAGATTCACTGGATCAGGTGAGAAAGACTTTGTTTGAGATCCCAGCAAACTCACTGGATCAGATGAGAAATGTTTTGTTTAAGATCTCAGAAAATTCACTGGATCAGGTGAGTTTTTGCTTAGGATGCCAACAGACTCAATAAATCAAGTGAGAAATGTTTTGTTTAGGTTCCAGAAAAACCACTAGAACCGGAGAGAAATGCCTTCGTGAGAAAATGAGGAAAGCTTTAATATAACTTTATTCAGAAACTCATACAGGGTGTTTAACGATGTTATATAATTTATTATGTTACTTGAGATGAAGTTCCTAGTTAATGTGAGCAGAGAAGGATGAAACATTCCGTGAAATTTAACTTGCATCGCCGGGAATTACTGAGCTCTAGGAGAGAACACATGTCATTAATTTACTGATCTCAAGGAATGGACACATTTCATAGAGTTACTAAGCTCAAGGAGGGGACACATGCCATGAACTTACTGATCTCAAGGAAGGGACACATTTCATAGAGTTACTAAGCTCAAGGAGGGGACACATGTCATGGAGTTACTAAGCTCAAGGAGGGGACACATGCCATGAACTGGCTGAGCTGAAGGAGGGAAGACATGTCATGGAGTTACTAAGCTCAAGGAGGGGACACATGTCATGGAGTTACTAAGCTCAAGGAGGGGACACATGCCATGAACTGGCTGAGCTGAAGGAGGGAAGACATGTCATGGAGTTACTAAGCTCAAGGAGGGGACACATGTCATGGAGTTACTAAGCTCAAGTTGGGGACATGTCATGGAGTTACTGGGCTCAAGTTAGGGACATGTCATGGAGTTACTAAGCTCAAGGAGGGGACACATGTCATGGAGTTACTGGGCTCAAGTTAGGGACATGTCATGGAGTTACTAAGCTCAAGGAGGGGACACATGTCATGGAGTTACTGGGCTCAAGTTAGGGACATGTCATGGAGTTACTAAGCTCAAGGAGGGGACACATGTCATGGAGTTACTGGGCTCAAGTTGGGGACATGTCATGGAGTTACTGGGCTCAAGTTGGGGACATGTCATGGAGTTACTGGGCTCAAGTTAGGGACACATGTCATGGAGTTACTGGGCTCAAGTTAGGGACATGTCATGGAGTTACTGGGCTCAAGTTAGGGACATGTCATGGAGTTACTGGGCTCAAGTTAGGGACATGTCATGGAGTTACTGGGCTCAAGTTAGGGACATGTCATGGAGTTACTGGGCTCAAGTTAGGGACATGTCATGGAGTTACTGGGCTCAAGTTAGGGACATGTCATGGAGTTACTGGGCTCAAGTTGGGGACATGTCATGGAGTTACTGGGCTCAAGTTGGGGACATGTCATGGAGTTACTGGGCTCAAGTTAGGGACATGTCATGGAGTTACTGGGCTCAAGTTGGGGACATGTCATGGAGTTACTAGGCTCAAGTTGGGGACATGTCATGGAGTTACTGGGCTCAAGTTAGGGACATGTCATGGAGTTACTGGGCTCAAGTTGGGGACATGTCATGGAGTTACTGGGCTCAAGTTAGGGACATGTCATGGAGTTACTGGGCTCAAGTTAGGGACATGTCATGGAGTTACTGGGCTCAAGTTGGGGACATGTCATGGAGTTACTGGGCTCAAGTTGGGGACATGTCATGGAGTTACTGGGCTCAAGTTAGGGACATGTCATGGAGTTACTGGGCTCAAGTTGGGGACATGTCATGGAGTTACTGGGCTCAAGTTGGGGACATGTCATGGAGTTACTGGGCTCAAGTTAGGGACATGTCATGGAGTTACTGGGCTCAAGTTGGGGACATGTCATGGAGTTACTGGGGTCAAGTTAGGGACATGTCATGGAGTTACTGGGCTCAAGTTGGGGACATGTCATGGAGTTACTGGGGTCAAGTTAGGGACATGTCATGGAAACCAGTGATGAATGTTTTAAAGCTCGTTTATAACGCAGCAAATTGAGAAAAGTTAGTTTTCTCATTCCTGTAATATTTTATTTAAATTACTTGTGAAGGTTCAGTTATTGCAAGAAACTTTTCTAAATGTAATTCACTACTTAAGACACGCTAACACCTCTTTTACATAGGTTAAAATTACTCATTCTCCAGTATAAAATACTAGAAAACTAGCTTCAAAGATCATCCTAAACACTAAAAACTTAGGTTTAAAGACTCTTCAAACTATTAGAAAACTAGCTTCAAAGATCATCCTAAATACTAAAAACTTAGGTTTAAAGACTCTTCAAACTATTAGAAAACTAGCTTCAAAGATCATTCTAAATACTAAAAACTTAGGTTTAAAGACTCTTCAAACTATTAGAAAACTAGCTTCAAAGATCATTCTAAATACTAAAAACTTAGGTTTAAAGACTCTTCAAACTATTAGAAAACTAGCTTCAAAGATCATCCTAAATACTAAGAACTTAGGTTTAAAGACTCTTCAAACTATTAGAAAACTAGCTTCAAAGATCATTCTAAATACTAAAAACTTAGGTTTAAAGACTCTCCAAACTATTAGAAAACTAGCTTCAAAGATCATTCTAAATACTAAAAACTTAGGTTTAAAGACTCTTCAAACTATTAGAAAACTAGCTTCAAAGATCATCCTAAATACTAAGAACTTAGGTTTAAAGACTCTTCAAACTATTAGAAAACTAGTTTTAAAAACACACCAAAGTACTAAAAAACGAGTTTTAAAAACGTTCTAAGACTATTTAGAAAATTAATATTAAAAAAACTTCATTGTTAAGTTTGAACTCAAGCCGTAATATAAAAGGAAAACGATTCCTCTTGTATGGGCAAAACAATTTTTTAAAATTTTATTACGAAAATACGAAATTAATTTACAGTAATCATAATTGAGATAAAACAAGACGTATAATTATTGGTTAATTCAACATTCCCGCCTTATGCAAATACCCTAATTAACTGGAATCAATGCTGAGGTCGAAGTCAAAGCAAAGCTTCGAATATTTGAATATTAGGCCTTTTTGTTTCGGTTTACGTGAACTGCTGATGTTGGTTAAAGTAGGCTGTACTTCAAAAGACATGTGGTGTGGAACTTGGTGTCTGTCAGTTCATTTCTAAAAGTGATACTTTTTTTTTAATTACTTTAATGGACATCACAAGTTGTTTGTTTTTTCCAAGAGTGTGTTTCTCTTATAACAAAGCCACATCAGGTTCTCTACCGTGTCCACCGAGGGGAATCGAATTCCTGGGTTTAGCGTTATAAATCCGAAGACTTACCGCTGTATTAGCGGGGAACTATTTTCAACAGCTCGAAACAAAAGAAATTTCCAAAACAAAAGGAGCACTCAATAGAGTGTATACATCCGCCGCGATATGTTTATCGTACTTGGCTGTCAAGAATACGAAAATGTGTCCATTTTCGCAAGACAATAAGTAATAATAAATCCGATCATTTTTGACTGAATTAAATATCATTTTTTGCTATTGTTTGTTATTAATAATAAAGCTACACAAGTGGTTATTCGAGCTTTATTCATCACGGTTTCCACCAATATAAATCAGCAAAAATATGACTGTGTCAGTGAGTGATCTGAGTCAGACAGCAAAAAATAGTCTGAAAAATCGGTCCCCCTATAAGAAGATGGGGATTTTTTAAATTTTCGTCCTTGATGTGACCTTGATCTTTGGCTTTGACCCTCCACAGACTAATAACTTCTAAGTTGAATCACAGTATGAATATATATCAACTTTCGTCCATATCCATTCAGCCGTTTACAAGAAAACTTGCTCACAAACGCACTCACCCACTGTGACGATGGTGACAAACTATGCCCCAGGTATCTCTGATAGAAAAAGATAAAAGTACAAACAGTTCCTAAAGATACACGTTAACCATTAAGTGTCGTTACAAAGTAAAATCGAAGTTGCACGTATCCACTAATTCCGCAGTTTCCCATCAGGACAGCGGTAAGTCTACGGACTTACAACTCTACAATCCGGGGTTTGAGTCTCAGCAGCAAACAGACTGGATAGTCGCTCGTGGCTTTGGTCTAAAAACATCCTCTGTGACGTTAAGCAGATACGCGCATCGTGATATTAAGCATCACCTAAAGACACCACTCACTATACCTAACTGATTAATCGTTATTTTATGTATTGCTTTACTCGTATTTGTCATTGCACTAATTATTAGTTCGTATATCATTGTTCGTTTGTTTGTAATTAAGCACAAAGCTACACAATGGGCAATCTGTGCTCTGTCCATTACTGGTATTGAAACCCGGATTCTAGCAATGTAATTAACTTGCTTTTGTTTGAAGTTATAAGTTTTGTTGTTCTTTCTTTCGTATTTTAGGGCAATGCTACACAGTGGGTTTATCCGCAGGGATCGAACCTAAGATTTTAGTGTTCTACGGCCACAAACTTATCCTCTGACTACTCAAAGCTAGCCAGGTGGGTTAAAGCGTTCGACTCATAATCTGAAGGTCGCGGATTTGAATTCCCGTCACACCAAATATGCTCGCCCTTTCAGCCGTGGGGGCGTTATAAAATGACAGTGAATCCCACTATTCGTTGGTAAAAGAGTAGCTCAAGAATTGGCGGTGGGTGATGATGGCTAGCTGCCTTCCCTCTAGTCGTACACTGCTAAATTATGAACGGCTAGCGCAAAAGCCCTTGAGTAGCTTTGCGCGAAGTTCAAAAGAAACCATTCAAAGATTTCATGGTTTTATACCTTAATAATATGTTTTTAGTAATTAAATGACGCTACTTTGAAACAACTCTATCGGCAAAATTATTACACAACAGTCGTTTAAAGTAATTATCTAACACGCATGACATTAAATATGACATTCTACGAACCTCTACAAATGTCATTTACGTTATAGGGGGCGCTCGCTCACCTTGGTTTTTAGTTTCCAAACGTTATAACAATCAAACAAATTTCAAACAAATTTTTTGTTGAATTACAATTATTTAAAAAAAAACAACAACACGCAATGCAATTATTGTTGATAATTTAATTATTTTGCATACATAAATTTCCCCCAATGACAAAATATTTTTGCTTTAAGATAAGTATAAAAGGGCTACCACAAGTGCTGGTGTCTGTAGTTAAGCGCAAGGCTGCACTGTGGGCTGTATGTTCCTTGCTCATAACGAGTATCAAAACCCGTTTCCTAAGGTTGTAACTCCGCAGACATACTGCTGTGTCACACAAGTGGTGATTCAGTTTTCAATGCTGCACGAGAAGCACAATATTGCATCTAAACATGGCATATTGACGCAAGGTGGCTCAACAACTACATTTACACGTAAAAATCCGGCATTTGATTCCCGCGGTAAACACAATAGATGTGGCTTTGCTCTAAAATAAACACTTCAAATCAAGAGCTTGTTATTATTTCCATTGTTATACAGTCATTTTAATGTTTGATATAAGTTTATTTGTTTCTTTTGAATTTCCCACAGAGCTACATGAGGGCTATCTTCGCTAGCCGTCCCTACCGCCAACTCTTGGGCTACTATTTCACCAACGAATAGTGCAATTTACCGTCAAATTATAACGCTCCCACGGCTGAAAGGGCGAGCATGTTTGGTGGGACGGGGATTCAAACCCGTGACCCTCAGCTTGCGGATCGAGCGCCCTAAACACCTGACCATGCCAGGCGTTTGTTGTAAGTCCCACTGGATTTTATCATTATAAAGGTAGAGATATGATAATAATAAAAAAGGTGAGGATATATACGTAAGCTTTTAGTTTATGTTTGTTTGTTTGTTTTTCCTTTTTCGTATACTTACCACATCTCCAGAACAAAATCACATGCACCAGTAAACAAAGAAACATCCAAGTTGCAATCATCAGTTCGACGGCGCACACTAATTCTTCGGAGCAAAGTGAATGAAATGTCGGAGAGAAACGCAAATTCGAAAACTGTTTCACCGTATTACTTCCAAGAGATCCATAAGAAAAGTAACAGATCCCACTGGATTAGATGACATTGCCATGCAAGATCCGAGTTAGGCCTAACCGACCATTCCACTTTTCTTACTAGGGAAACAGAAGCACTGTTTAAGAGACTCTGGTTTCTTCGTAATCGCAGCTCCGTTTAAAACGCCGCGCGAGGAAGCGTCGCTCGAGCCCAACAAATAGAAAGCATTTCAGTGGAACTCCCAACAATTACTAGAGGTGGAGTGTGACGTCGTAGGGGATGAGAGAAGAGGTGGGGGGAAGAATAGGTGGTCGATTCTCGTTGTGGATGGATCGTCGGGCCGCGCCCCGATTTGCTATATTCGTTTCTGGTCAGACCGTGGGAATCGTTTTTACTTCTTGCTTCCTCAGGCAAATTGCATGCAGAGAACTAATTTGCTTTCAATATACAAAATGATATCCATTTCTTTTTCTTATACCATATATATATATATATGACAGTGTGTGTATGTGATGGCTTCATCACTTCCCTCATCGATTTTCGTCCATGGAGCCTCAGTTCCTATAACTCTGACAAACAATCTTTACATGTTGCATACACAGTCCTAACTTTTCTAATTCATCTGTTGTTTGTTGCTTTAATGATTCGCGTGTATTCAAACAAACGTAAAGAAACGTTTAGTATTTTTAAGTTAATACAGTTTCCCGGCTGAAAAGCGTTTTCTTATTTCTTCAGCACATTTTTCACGATATTTTAAGAGTTCTAAACAATCAGTGTATCGTTAGTTTGTGCGAAGATTTAATTTAACCAGATAAAGAAGTTATTACTTGTAGACAAAAGAACAATCGAAATAATCAAAGTAGTTTATGATAAGTCAAATTATTTGTATTTTCTGTATGGTTCATTCAGGCTCTTCTGGTATTTTTTAAGCCACAGTTGCTTTAAAAACACACTTCTAGTTTATTTGAAGGTCTCTTATGTTATCTCCTAGCAATATTCACAAGTCTCCTATATTATTTCCTGTCATTGATCACAAGTCTCCTATATTATACCCTAGTATTATTCATAAGTATTCTATATTATCTTTTAGCATGATTCACAAGTCTCCTATATTGTACCCTAGTATTATTCATAAGTCTACTAGTATTAATCACAAGTCTCCTAGCATTATTCACAAGTCTCTTATGTTGTCTCCTGGTATTATTCACAAGTCTCCTACATTATATCCTAGCATTATTTACAAGTCTCCTACATTATATCCTAGTATTATTCACAAGTCTCCTACATTATATCCTAGTATTATTCACAAGTCTCCTACATTATCTCCTATCACTATTCACACGCAGACTTTAACCTGTTTTGTAAATCCTATCTTTTAAACAGTTGAAGCGTACCCATGGGAACAAGAAGTCCAGTTGTTGCTAGGTGAAACTAATATTAGCATCTACGAATGGTACATTTACATTGAGCACGAAATACTTTGTACTGAAACGTATTTAACAAGAGAATTACATTTTACAAGAAACAAATTTGAAATATGAACATGCTTTCCAATTAATAACCTTCACCAGTAACTTTGAAATGTAAAGTACATAGAAGACGCTACTCGATTTTAGTTGTTTTTTTCTTTATTACAAAGCACAAAAGTACACACAGTTTTCCGCTCTTCGCCCGTCGGATTTGCAGCTAAGTCACCAGGGGGCAACATTACTGAAATTTCATAACTAACTTTTTGTTTTTTTAACTTTTAAGGAAATTGGTTTTTGAAAGGTTATTTACTAATGCTCGTTTTAAACAAAAATTTGATAAAGTTAAACGAATTGTTTTAAAACAATATTATTGTGTGTTTTTTACTGAGATAATAACAACAGAAAATAAAAAACGATTAATTTGGGTCTAACATTAAAAATAAAGTTTGTTTGATCCAATAATTATATACTGCTGCCACCTACATTTATATTTACTGGCATTTCTAAGAATATATTCTAAAAGGGGTTAATTATAAATGAGAGAGAGCACAGTGTTGTTTGTTTATTTGTAATTAAGCACGAAGCTACACAATTGGTTATCTGTGTTCTGCCAATCTGGGGTATCGAAACCCGGGTTCTAGCGCTGTAAGTCCGCAGACATGTACCGCTGTGAACATAATATATTTTTATTTGAAATAAAAATTCATTTCGTTTCTCTCTCATACCTCCAGAAAAAAAACAAAGATAACACTAAACTAATAATCAAAGCCACTAAAATAATAAAAACGAAACCGCCCAATCTGAATGTTGATAAATAAACAATGAGATGTGAGCTTCATAAACAAATTTTGTCTTAAGTTTAACTTTATTCAATTGTTTCTAAATTTATTTTTTCCTCAAACTGAGTCTTTCGGGTTTATTAGTGTTAATAAACAATCTTGTCGTTTAATTATGAGGTTAAGTGTTGTTTTAATATACCCTCACGTACTAAACATGCTAGCCCGGCATGGCCAGGTGGTTAAGGCATTCGCCTCATAATGTTAGCGTCGCGGGTTCGAATCCTGCTTTTCGTTGGTAAAAGAGTAGCCCAAGAGTTGGCGGTGTGAGATGATGACTACCTGCACTTTCTCTAGTCTTACACTGCTAAATTAGGGACAATTAACGCAGATAGCCCTCGAGTAGCTTTGCGCGAAATTCAAACCAAACCACACCAAACATGCTCGCCCTTTCAACCGGGGAAACGTTATAATGTTACAGTCAATCCCACTACTCCTTGATAAAAGAGTAGCCCAAGAGTTGGCGGTGGGGGTGATGACTACCTGTATTTTTTCTAGTCTTACACTGCTAAATTAGGGACGGTTAGCTCAGATAGCCGTCTCGTATCTTTGTGCAAAAATTAAAAACCTACCCTTTAGTCTTACACTGCTAAATTAGGGACGGCTAGCGCAGATAGCCCTCGTGTAGTTTTGCGCGAAATTCAAAACAACGAAAACGTGCTCATATAACAAAGTTTTTCCAAAGCACAGTATTAAATGCTCTTTCATATTTAAAGAACTTGGGACCCCCAGTGGCACGGCGGTATATCTGCGGACTTACTAAAACCGGGTTTCGATACAGATAGCCCATTGTACACCGAAAACTGTTGCACGTGGTAACATGCCATCGAAAGTAAGAATTCATAATGAAATTCTTTTTGTGTGTGTGTGTCTTGAGTTAGTCATATATAAACGTTGAGTAGACGTGCATGATAGGAGAGTGGCTTGCGTGACGTGTAACTGTATGTCAATTGAAACGTTTGTTACATTCACGTGTTTTTTTTTTAAAACTGATTTGTTGATTAGTTGCCACTGGATCTTTTGATATTTTTTATACGTAGAGCTTTCGTGGTTCCAACCAATGGGAGCAGCTATTTTATAGTAATTACCAATAATTAACCTCACTGTAATTAACCGTAACAAACAATTATAGTTAAGAGAAAATTATACGTTTGACACTGGTACAAACTACCTCGTATCGACTTTTAGAATTCATTCTGTAAGCCGATGAATGATTCACATCTCTCCATCTGCGCACTTCAAGTTATTTTAAGCACGTGCAGTCTTAATTGTATTTTGATTACTGTGGTCCATGCGGGCCAGTTGAGTTTCAGTCAACTCACTCTTTGCGTATGACTTTTAACGAACCATTTGGTCATAACACCTTAAAGTTGTTCGTTTGTTTAGAATCAAGCGCATAGCTACACAGTGAGCTATCTGTGCTCTGCCCACCAGGTATCGAAACCTGGATTTTAGCGGTATGAGTCCGTAGACATGCAGCTGTGCTAATGGGGGAAGCTTAGTATTGTGCAAGGAAAACAACCTCGGGAAAAATTAAAAACTTCAAATTTAAGAACAGAAAAAGCGTACGTCATTTAAAAACAACTTTCGTCACTGTTAATGTGTCATAATCAGTTGTTCATCATACAACATTTAAGTACACCCAACTGGTGACGTCAACCACAAAACCTTGAGCTAACGTAAGTGTAAACCAATTCCTTGTGTTTTATTCATTAAAGTTCTCCAGTGGTACTTCTTTAAACTACCGCCCTCTCGTGGCACAAAGGTATGTCTGCGGACTTACACACTAAAAACCGGGTTTCGATACCTGGGGTGGGCAGAGCACAGCACAGATAGCCCATTGTGTAGCTCTGTGCTTAATTCTAAACAAACAAACAAATCCTTTATTTAAAAAAAACTTCTTTTATTTTATGTTCATTAATATTAAGTTCTCGATAAATAATGTTAACAATTGTATTTTCATTACAATGTTCTGTATCTTTACAATGTTTAAAAGACATGGGACGTAACATGTTTATGTTCTGCTATTATAATATAATTATAATAGTTAATTTCTATGTCACCCCTATATATATATTATTATTATTACAGTCCATACATTCTACGCTGTAAACTATTTCTTTCTCAACAGGTCCGGCATGGTCAGGTGATTAAGGCACTCGACTAGTAATCCGAAGGTCACGGGATTAAATATTCATCACACAAAACAGTCGCTGGGGCGTTGAAATGTTTCAGTCAATCCCACTATTCGTTTGTAGAAAAGTAGCTCAAGAGTTGGTGGTGGATGGTTATGACTGGTCTTAGAATGCTAAATTTGGGACAGCTAGCGTGAACAACCTTACCTTCGTGTAGGTTTGCGCAAAATTCAAGAAACAAACAGAAGTCGGTTTAATTCTATATTTAAATGAAAGCTGTCGTGTTTTTTTTATTAAGCCCAAATGTTTAATGTTATAAGCCCTTGTGTTTACCGTTCAACTAGCTCATTGTGGTTTTCATTTTAAATTTACTTACAAATTAAACTGATTCTTCCAAGTGTCTAAAAACATGTTGAAGTATCACGCGAACGTAAAGATAGCATTTGTCCGGCCCCTCCCCTAGTACAGCGGTATGTCTCCGGATTTATAACGCTAAAATCAGAGGTTCGATTCCCATCGGTGGGCTGAGTAGATATCCCTTTGTGGCTTTGCTATAAGAAAACACACACACACACAGCATTTGTCCAATCAGTGACAGTATCACGAATAATAACGTTGAGACGTAGAACTAGACGTACAATTTATAATGTATTTACGTGTGAAAGATAAAACATGCTTCTCTCATAAATAAATTAAATGTCCAAAATATAGTTAATTATATCAACAACTAATGAGAAAACCAATCTCGTATTTTGCAACTTAAGCCTGTAAAAAGATATAAAGTAACTTCATATGTTTTTCACTAAACAGTTCTTCAGAGATATACTACCTAAATGAGTTATTCTTGGTTATTCAGGTGATTATAGGTAACTCCAGTTTCGCAGTATAACACTGGGAAAAATACACTCAATGGCCATTTTACTATAAACCTCACCTAATTACGTACCACAAATCATAGTAATAAATAACCTGTATATGCCGTACATACACACGATACTGAAAGGTAGCTGGTTTAATTGTAGCTCTTTGGTCAAGGAATATGAAAAGAGGTCTGTGATCAGCCCACGGAGGCCGGTACAGATGTGGTTGTTGAGATGTTCAAGATATCGAATCTGCTTGTGATTGTTATCACAAAAGAAAATCGTTGACGTCATTGGCATGTCACTCACAACGTTGAATTATTGTCTTGAAAGAACCTTTCTCAGTCAGAGTAGAATCTATGAAATAAACCCTACCTCAAAACTGTTCTCCACACCATTACACCACCTCCAACAGCTTGCTCTGTCGGAGCATCACGGATAGACGTGTTTTCTTATAGCAATGCCACATCGGGCTATCTGCTGTATTCACTGAGGGAATCAAACCCCTGATTTTAGCATTCTAAAGCTCACCACTTCCTACCGGAGGAGCTTGGGTAAGCATTATGTTTTTGTTCGACTTCCAGTACAGGAAAAGTTTATCTGTAACACATAACACCGTACTACTAAAACTCATACGTCCAGTAATCATGTGATGCCATATCATAACACTTCAAACTATTCCTAGTCATTCGGTGGTGGCACATCAAACCTCAACATTACTGAAAGCACACTGTTGACAGCGGTTTTCACAGTTATTTTTGGCTGCCATACATCAAAGTTCTTTGTATGGTTCAGCTGGTAATACTCGAATCCTGGCCTCTATTAAAGAAATCATTTAATTGGAATAGTGCCTTATGTCAGTTATGCCTTACAAGACCATCCGATCGTCTTTTCTCTAGGTATGTCACTAACAGTTGGTGACCGCAGCTCCTCCAAGCATCAGAAGTATTCCCTTTGACCATCTTCGTTCATAGACTGTAATGACGGATGTCTTTAACCAGCCAGCCAAAGAAATCATATTTCGATAACGACCCTGATAGAGAAGCGCGTATTAATACGCCCTCTTGAAAGTAGAAAGAAAACGATCCACGCCGTTACACTTGTCTAACCAAAATATGACTTGATTTTTATACGGCTCAGCAAAAAATGTATCTAATAATCTCTCCCAGAGAATCTGTAACACAAGAATGAATTGTTACACAATTCCGTGAATTTATGGTTGATTTTCCAGAAACAATTAAAGTTTCGAAATTTCATTCAGAGTTAATTAACTTGTTTTTTAAACTATTCCATTTCAACTTCATTAATTTCCAAAGAAAATTAAAGAAATTCTTTCGTTGTTCCTGAAAGTTTTCGAACGCACGAGGACTGTTTGGTAGATGTTTCATATTATGTTTGTTTCACTTTATTTCTTCTGTCCGAGTACAAATGTTTTAAATTAGATGGTCAAATGAACGAGAGGGTCCGGCATGGCCAAGCGTGTTAAGGCGTGCGACTCGTAACCCGAGGGTCGCGGGTTCGCATCCCCGTCGTGCCAAACATGCTCGCCTTCCCAGCCGTGGGGGCGTTATAATGTGACGGTCAATCCCACTATTCGTTGGTAAAAGAGTAGCCCAAGAGTTGGCGGTGGGTGGTGAAGACTATCTGCCTTCCCTCTAGTCTTACACTGCTAAATTAGGGACGGCTAGCACAGATAGCCCTCGAGTAGCTTTGTGCGAAATTAAAAAAAAAAAATGAAGGAGACAAAATTATTACACTCTTCGAAGACCCTTCACCTGCTGTGAAACGTTTATGAATTTCCAGGGTCCAGCTATTTGAGAATCTTAAAGTTCAAATGATAAGGACGTTGTATTAACGAACAATACAAAGATTATTTTGTGAAATAATTTAATTTGTTTGTTTTTTAATTTGATGCAAAGCTACACGAGGGCTATCTGCGCTAGCCGTCCCTAATTTAGCAGTGTAAGGCTAGAGGGAACGCAGCTAGTCATCACCACTCTTGGGCTACTCTTTTACCAACGAATAGTGGGATTGACCGTAACCTTATAACACCCCTACGGCTAAAAGGGCGAGCATGTTTGGTGTGACAGGGATTCGAACCTCGCGACTCTCAGATTACGTTTTGAGTACCTTAACCATACTGGGCCTAGTAGTTTAAGTCTCCTGATAAATTGAAATGAACTCGGAGCATTAAAGAACAGTCATCAGATAAACTGTTTCTTTCTTTAACAGTTTCAGCTGACACACGTACATCTAAACCGACAAGTTATTGAGATAGATGTTTTGTTCTGAGAAATTATTCTACAAATCACTTTGTTTTTGTTTTGCTACGGTAGAGACGCATCAGAACTACTAATAACATTCTCTCTTCGATTGTGTGTGACACGAAATAGGCTGAATAATCTACCAGCAAACAACCCAGAACCAAGAACCTGTCTAGCGTGTTTTTAAACGAATGAATCAAGCACATCAATTACCTAGGTGGCAGCACTGGTATTTATATACATTGAATCCCAGTAAGTGTGCAAAACAAAATGATAGCTCTCTGTTTATCTTCGAGTTATTTGAGAGATGAACGTTGTAAGATCAGAGAAATGTGATACTATGCATCATTTTCATAAAAACACATAAATCAAAACCCACTTTAGAAACGTTCCTTTTGTTCTCAATATATATAATGGTCAGTTACAGTACGACTAGTATCACCAGTTACTAAGGAAAAACGTAATATCTCCTAGATACATAGCGAACTCTATTGTTTGTATCTGCAGTACACGTGAACTTGTTGGTTTTCACTCACAATAACACATATATATATATATATATATATACACTCAAAAAGCAAATTAGAAAACTTTTAGTCTTTACTTACGCGCAAAATTGTTTTGCTGAAACTCTTTAGCAATTTATACGTTACAGGTTTTCTAGAATTCACACACTTTAATTGTTATATTAACTTACCTGTTTATTATATACGCCTCTATGAGCATTTCGTTATAATAATAATATATCGGTCGTCTGTATATGTTTAAGTTCATAAAGAGCAAGCGCACGCTTATAATTGTCACTATACTTTAAGCCTAGCGAGATTTGAACAAGCTGCATTCTTCTATTGGATAAAGGCGTCTTAATCTAGAGGTCGCTGTTTACCACGAAACTAAACAAGCGATAAAAATGTTAATATTTTGTATTTCTAGCAAATATTTAAAAAATATTATTTTACTTACAGAATAATACGTTCAGTGTTATTAAACTCAAACCAGTATCACAAACTAACAATATTTATAACAAACATTTCAACTAAAGTTGCCTTTGTAGTGTCTCTATATTAGATTTATAACAGAATAATGAACGAAGCCTAACTTGTCTTCTTTTGATCTAAAATCACACACTTAACTCATAGCATCACGACTACTTCAGGCAGTGTAATCGGGCTCGGCATGGCCAGGGGTCAAGATACTCGACTCGTAATCTGAGGGTCGCGGGTTCAAATCCCGGTCGCACCAAACGTACTTGCCCTTTCAGCCGTGGAGGCTTCTAAAGTGACGGTCAATCCCACTATTCGTTGGTAAAAGAGTAGCCCAAGAGTTGGCGATGGGTGGTGAAAGAAAGTTGCCTTCCCTCTAGTCTTACACTACTAAATTATGGGCGGATATCCCTCGTGTAGCTTTGCGAGAAATTCAAAACAAACCAAATCCAATGAAATCATCTTAAATCAATAGTTGAACCTCACTATATAGAAGCTATTATAATAGTACTTAGAGCAAAACATCCGAGAAGCAATAATAATAGAAACACTTCTGTTTTCTTAGTTGAAATACATCCTACAACATTATATCAATAAAACAGCAAATTTTAACTGAACCCTTCCTGTGTTTTATCTAATATTTATCTTCCTGAAGTAGCTTTGATCGAGACAGGTAGTTTTAATAAATTTTGATGTGAACAATGATTTCTTTAAGATTATCAAACCTGCCGAGAACAACATCACGGTCTGATTGGAGTTAAAACTCAATAGTTTAACTTCTCTTAATGTTTTATTACTAGAAATGTTTCTATTTGGTAATATGAACTGCCCTCTTGGTAACAACTGTAAACGCTTGGCATCGTATCTATGACAACGAGCTATCTGCCTTTCTATAACACTTGAAATGCGTCGTGAAAGCGTAAACGTAAAACTGGATTTTTTTTTCCTTCGTAGTTTTGTATCAACAGTAAACACTGAAACGTTAATTGGTCTAAACTTTCACATTAGCTGCAATACACTAAAGACTTGTAATGAAAGTCGTATACGTAAGGCTAGTGGGAAATAATACACAAAGACACTTATGTTTATAGTGAGCTGCGTACATAAAACAAGAGCGAATTTCCAAGTTAGGGCAGTTTGTAGAATATAAATTGTTGTTTTCAGTCGGTCTTGTTATGACAAGTAGTTGGTACAAGTTTGGCACGTGCGTTCCGAATAACAATATTCGTTGATGGGTTGTTGTTTAACTGAAACATCTGTTACACGATCCGAAAAAGTTAAAACTTTGTTGTCACGTTATATTACGAAACTATAAAACTATCGTATTTTAATAAAGTTTTGACATGAAAATCCACAGTTACTCTCATATTACACGTTAACATGAACTTACGAATCAAAGAAACGTGCAAACCTCGTGTTTGTTAAAAAGTGAAATTGTAACTTTTGTTCCCTGTATTTTTTTTTGGAAATAAGCACAAAGCTACACAATAAACTATCTGTGCTCTGCCCACCACGAGTATCGAAACCCGGTCTCTAGCCGTGTGAGTCCGCAGGCATGTTGCTGTGCCACTAGGAGGCGATGTTCTATGTATTTGTTTGTTTGTTTTCTGAATTTCGCGCAAAGCTACACGAGGGCTATCTGCGCTAGCCGTCTCTAATTTAGTAGTGTAAATTAAACTGGAGGGAAGGCAACTAGTCATCACCACCCACCGCCAACGCTTGGGCTACTCTTTTATCAACAAATAGTGGGATTCACCGTCACATTATAACGCCCCCACGGCTGAAAGGGCGAGAATGTTTGGTGCGACGGGGATTCGAACCCGCGACCCTCAGATTACGAGTCGAACGCGTTAACCCAACTGGCCATGCCGGGGCCTGTTCTGTGTGATTCATACATTTTAGACGAGGCTTCAACGAGTTTCTTCCTATTTCTTGTTTGTTACTTCGAGTGCACAACTACACCATATAGATGTATTCAAAGCCATTTTAATTTGATGTGATACACTAAACGAAAGGGAACTAGTTAGCAGCACCCACCGCCAACCATTAGGCTACTGTTATTGGATCAGATAGTGAGAATTTAGCATCACTCCTATAAAGAACCCAATATCCCAAAGTTTCTGATAATTCATATTTGTGGTCTGAACACTAAACCACTAAGGTCACGCCCGAGCTATTCTGTTTGTCAGGAACAAAGCTTTTTATGAGCTTTGCAACAAACTTTAAAACATAAAGTTAGAATAGTTATTGTATTATGCTTATCTATTAGTGTAAGAAAGGCTTCATTTACAGTTTATTGTATTTAGTCAAAACGATGAAACACAGTTGTAAGGTAAACGTATTGAATCTTTTCTCTGTTCCTTATGTTAAAAAAACGATTATAAGGAAATACAATTTATAATTGAGGGAAAATAAAACGAAAATATAGGAACAAAGTAGATCTTTTTAAACGTTTTATGGAAGAGCTGCAACAAGTGTCCTGTTCATGTGAGATCCACAACATCAAATCCATTACAACCCGTTATATATTTGTGTTTTCTACCAAACTGTAATATAACTTGTTAGTTATTACTCATAGAGTCACTGTCCTAATTTGTTTAAAGCATACTGGAAGTATCGTTCTTTAGCTTCTTCTAAAGCTGCGATAGTTTAGCCTAACGAGGCTTAGAGTAGTTTGGTTGTTTTTCTTTTAATTTCGCACAAGACTACACGAGGACTATCTGCGTTAGCCGTCCCTACTTTATCAGTGTAAGACTGGTCATCACCAACCACTGCAAACTCCTGTGCTACTTTTTTACCAACGAATAATGTGATTGACTGTGACTTATAACGCCCACACGGCTGAAAGGGCGAGCACGTTTGGTGAGAGGGGAATTCGAACGCGCGATCCTCAGATTAGATGTCGAACGCTATGCTGGACCCTTAGAATAATTACAAAATACTCAGACACGCCTCAACTGAGCTAGTTACAAAATACTCAGACACGTCTCATCTGAGCTAGTTACAAAATAGACGCGTCTCGTCTGAGCTAGTTACAAAATAGACGCGTCTCATCTGAGCTAGTTCTTTTATTCTTTATTCAGAACTAGATTCAGATTTCATAATCTTTCCAACTTCCAGTTTCATATTCTGAGAAATATTGCTTTTAAAATATATTCAGATATCCTTTCATTATTAGTCGTTGTTTTTATTAACTATTTTTAACTATTCTTTAAATTGGAAAACCACGTGAATATATTGGTTAATTTGCATACCTGAAAGAGCTTGCGGTTTTACTCACATTAATATCATATGTTTCTAAAACATTTTTTGTGTAGGTTCTTGAAATCTTCCATTAACTTTAATGAAAGTAGAACTTCGTCAAAACCCTCGCACAATGTACAAAACGTTGCATAAATCACAGACCTGCTGTTCATGTTCTCATCCAAGTCTATCCGGCATACCAGGATATCCAAAGAAAGTTATTTTATATTATTTCTTAAACAAATGCACAAGAGAAATGAATAATAACAGGTATAAATAATGAAGGGCGAAAAAAAAATCTACCTGTTTCTGTATAAAACAGTAACATTCGACACAAAACATAAATTATCTTGCCTGTTGAAAGATTAATGACAGATGGTTCATGTTTTTTGTTTGTTTGAAACAGTTTTATTTAAAGAGTCTCATGTTAGGAAGAGAAGCCATTTGGTAAGCTTCATTCTCAGACTCAGTATTCGGTAGGCACCGAGCCAGTTTATCATTCAATCCATCGAGCGATGGCGTTAAGACGGATTGCTTCTTCTAGTCTTAGCGACTCGCACAATGAGGCTGGCCTCGCACCATCTGTTATGATACAGCATTTCACGAAATACCTTGATGAAGTACCAGGAACAAACTGGAAAACCGTGAATTATGAGCTGAAGATTCTAGAAGAAGAGAAGTGACGACTAGCAAACTACTTATTTCCAAATATCTCACCTACTATTGAAGTAATGACAGTCAACCTGGGCGCCATGTTGTCAGTTTTGTTTTTATGAAAATCTAGTCCAGCGTTGTTTTCTTTTTCTAATTCTTGTAAATGCAGATAATCGTGTTTCTTGAAAATATTCTGTTGAGAATCACTGATGAATTTATAGTATTTTCATTTCTAGTTGAGTCTCTGAGCGACAAAAAAGATGTTTATTAAACGTCATACAAGTTAGAGGTCGATGTCACTTAAGAATGTGTCGAATTATAAAAATTGAGAAATTCATGGACTTCAACTGGATAGCTTACAGGGACGTATGGGTATTGTGACGTCATTGTATTGTGTCTTGCTTTACGTAATTATAAAACACTTCACTCGTCAAACTTTCTGTTAATGGTAGCATACCAAGTAGTTATAGAGTAATACACGTGTTTAATCTGTCAACCAAGTAGTTATAGAATAATACACTTGTTTAATCTGTCAACCAAGTAGTTCTACAGTAATACACAATGTTAATCTGTCAACCAAGTAGTTATAGAGTAATACACGTGTTTAATCTGTCAACCAAGTAGTTATACAGTAATAAACGTGTTTAATCTGTCAACCAAGTAGTTATAGAGTAATACACGTGTTTAATCTGTCAACCAAGTAGTTATAGAGTAATACACGTGTTTAATCTGTCAACCAAGTAGTTATACAGTAATACACATGTTTAATCTGTCAACCAAGTAGTTATAGAGTAATACACGTGTTTAATCTGTCAACCAAGTAGTTATAGAGTAATACACGTGTTTAATCTGTCAACCAAGTAGTTATAGAGTAATACACGTGTTTAATCTGTCAACCAAGTAGTTATACAGTAATACACGTGTTTAATCTGTCAACCAAGTAGTTATAGAGTAATACACGTGTTTAATCTGTCAACCAAGTAGTTATAGAGTAATACACGTGTTTAATCTGTCAACCAAGTAGTTATACAGTAATACACGTGTTTAATCTGTCAACCAAGTAGTTATAGAGTAATACACGTGTTTAATCTGTCAACCAAGTAGTTATACAGTAATACACGTGTTTAATCTGTCAACCAAGTAGTTATACAGTAATACACGTGTTTAATCTGTCAACCAAGTAGTTATACAAGTAGTTATACAGTAATACACGTGTTTAATCTGTCAACCAAGTAGTTATACAGTAATACACGTGTTTAATCTGTCAACCAAGTAGTTATAGAGTAATACACGTGTTTAATCTGTCAACCAAGTAGTTATAGAGTAATACACGTGTTTAATCTGTCAACCAAGTAGTTATAGAGTAATACAAGTAGTTATAGAGTAATACACGTGTTTAATCTGTCAACCAAGTAGTTATAGAGTAATACAAGTGTTTAATCTGTCAACCAAGTAGTTATAGAGTAATACACGTGTTTAATCTGTCAACCAAGTAGTTATACAGTAATACACATGTTTAACCTGTCAACCAAGTAGTTATAGAGTAATACACATGTTTAATCTGTCAACCAAGTAGTTATACAGTAATACACATGTTTAATCTGTCAACCAAGTAGTTATAGAGTAATACACGTGTTTAATCTGTCAACCAAGTAGTTATAGAGTAATACACGTGTTTAATCTGTCAACCAAGTAGTTATAGAGTAATACACGTGTTTAATCTGTCAACCAAGTAGTTATAGAGTAATACAAGTGTTTAATCTGTCAACCAAGTAGTTATACAGTAATACACGTGTTTAATCTGTCAACTAAGTAATTATGCAGCAATAAACTTGTTTATTATGTCAACTAAGTGTTGTTACCCAGTAATATACACGATTAATCTACCAGCTAAGTAGTTATATAGATGTGAGCATGCTGTGCCTTTACCTGTCAACTGTTTGGTTATGCAAAAATAGACGTGGCTCATAAGGACAAGTCTTAAATTGTGAAACAAATTATTTTACATAAATAGGTACGTTTTAAGCTGTCAACTAAGCTGTTATGCACATGTGTACATTGAAACTCCTTTCTAAATTCGTTCACAACTGAGGCACTTTTCATGTTTCACATCTGACACATTTGAATTGTTCCCTTAAAGTCTAAAAACATTATATATATTTTTTATTATGCTTCTATTAAAAACCATGAGTTTGAGTCAACTCAAATTTATACCTAAGAGAATTGAAATAACAACATGTTCCATCCTTGTCACCCTAACGATGTATGTCTTTGGATACTTTATCAGAAGTGTTTGTCAACAAAAGATCAAACCCAAACAAAAATCAAGTTTAATAGGACAGACAGTTGCTAGAATACAATATGGTAAGTAAATTTAAATTGATGGTTTCCTGAGTCAGGTTCTGTTGAGAGTTTCATTTATGTTCTGAAGGAAATGAAGAGGGTTTATTCTCTTCAATACCATAGTTGCTTTAGGCGTAGCTTTTATTTCAGACACATAGTCCGGACATTGGAACGTTTCTTTACAGCTATTTACAAATGTCCTCCACTGGTTCAGCTGTGAGTCTACAGACTTCATATACTAATGATTCCTCGTAGTCAACACAATCTAAAGAAGGATTTAAATATCACTGTAATAGCGCCATCTGTAAACTTTACTTCAAGTTCGGTAAAAATAATAGAAATAATAATAATGCGATGAATAATTCTTACTTAAATGTTAAACAGTATTAAGCCATGAATGATACAATAAACTCGGATCTGTTTTGCAACACGTGCAATATCATCGAGTACAAATGTGCAATAGAAACACAAAACATGTATTTATTTGATAAACATAAAATTATTGACTTGTAATTGTTTCACGTTAAACTGGCCAGGTTCAGTGACTGTTTGAACACATCTGAACCTTTTGAAGCGGGTGATAAAAGAAAGGAATAATTGTACGTTAAACTTTTAAGTGAAAACGAAAGCTCCTGCTGCGGTATCCCACTATTCTACATTACCTTCGTCGGTGGTCGTCCTCACTGTTTCGTTCCCAGACCATATAATTTTCTTACGTTTCTGTATCAACATTGCCCACAAACCAACAGCGAAAAAGACGTTTTGCTAGCCAGTATATACTGAGGAGTAAGGTCAGAGGTCAATAAGCTTGGGCGAGTATAAGACTGAACGATACAATTATGTGAATACGGTATGAAAGATTAAATTGTATTATTTGCGTGGTATTTTCATGTGTATGGCTTGTTCTTCTTGTGTGTTTTATAATGCATAAAATTAGTTATATTTCATCTTGCGATACTTTGCAGGTCATAAAGGTCACTCTGACTGACCACTTTGTTATTTAGCCCTATTTTTTAATTTAGTTTCTATATTTTTATATAAATCAATTCTTTAGTTTTTATTTTAGGGATAATAACAATAAATTATTTTTATACTCCTTTGGAATAAACAAAATGAATAAGAATATTTGTTTTATATTATATATCATTGTAAAAACATTAACAAGTAGTATAAAGAACATACAAGTTGTTTTTTCTATCGTAACACGTCATCATGGTATAGTTGTTATACCGTTTGCAGTATACAGTTATTTAGGAACCTCACGACCCATTGCATCGTATAAATACAAAACATAACTCAGGCAAAGTCTAACTGATGATGCACATTTTGCCAAATTTTACACAATCTATGTAAGCACTTCGTGTTATGCCATTTGCGCTTCAAAACGTCTGGTGCAAGGTCATGTCAACTAACATGTAAGAACACTAAACATCCGCCTCTTTACCACAAAACTAATTCTTAATGCTCAGATAGCAAGGATTACAAAGTTCTTTCGTACTTTTGGCGCGTCATAACTCCCAGCATTCATTATTAAAATAAAACTTCAAATTACAAGGTGTTATCTCATGACAGCATCCGTCTTATCTGTATTTATCTAGCAAGCCACAAGAGTCTAATTTGCAGAAAAGCTGTTACAACTGATCAAAACGGATCAAGTGATCATAGGAGGACATCATCCTGTTAATTCACTGCTAAATGTTACTGGATAGCTCAAAAAGTGACGATTGCAAGAACCTGTCAGCTGCTAATATTCCTGTCGTCCAAATGTCCTATCCGTACAATAATTAAGCACAGTTATAGTAAACAACATGCCGTAATCATTATGCTGCAAACCACTACCAGATGTCTCAGAATACAAGAAATGACACTTCCTGTCAATTATTGACCATCCTAATTACTGTTAAAGCAGTTGTTAAAACCATTCATAATAATTATCTGCTAAAATCAGGGGCTCGATTCCCCTCGGTAGACTCAACAAATAGCCCTATGTGGCTTTACTATAAAAATACACACGCACTCATTTGAATAGTCAAGCCTCTCTTCTACTAACATTTCATCAACATATTCTTCAAAGATGGTCATTAACGAACTATCAGGACCTTCCTGATCGGTTGTTATTTTCTCACAGAATATTTTATCATTACTCGACTTCCTATTCACTCCTTCTTCCTATAATAACCAAGTCTCACGACGCTCATCAGTGATGTATATCATCATCATGTTCACGTGTTTACTTAGTTTACATGCCACAGCTGCAGCTTATAGTTAACTTCTTCGCATTGTTGACGTGGAAGATATAGACAGCCATAACGCAGTCGCAGACACGTGTTATAAACATATCCAATCAGAATACTTGAAATTTTGTTTTGTCACTGTTTTGTCATAGCAGCTACTTGATGAATAACCAAGCTTACTCGGTTGCATGGAAGGCAATTAGAACGTGTTTGGCTCATTCAGAGTTCAAAGACCTAACAAATGCATTTTTTATTGTCCTTTTAACCAAACAACCAGATCCATGATGTAATTTTTTACTATAATAAACATTTAACAAAAGTATGCAAAGAACAAGCGTTTAAGTTAGCATCCTGATCCATGTGGATCTCTTCAAGTGATTCGAATTACGTCATCCACTGCTCTATCAATACAACTGCAGAGATTAATGATGCAGTAACCAATTTGGAAGCCTCAGCTCACTTGACAAATTCATCAGTAATGATTGCCAGATGAAGATCCTTTCACTCAATTTTGAGCATATATCCAGATACAAATAGAGAATTGATCTTTAAAGAAGAACCGACAATTGTCTTACAGAAATGTCCCCTGTGTAACTGGTTTTACATCTGAGCAGTCGACATGGCATCGAGTCTCGACATAATAGAGAATTGATCTTTAAAGAAGAACCGACAATTGTCTTACAGAAATGTCCTCTGTGTAACTGGTTTTACATCTGAGCAGTTGACATGGCATCAAGTCTCGACATAATAGAGAATTGATCTTTAAAGAAGAACCGACAATTTTCTTACAGAAATGTCCCCTGTGTAACTGGTTTTACATCTGAGCAGTAGACGTGGCATCGAGTCTCGACATATTTATGAATACAGAAAGATGAAATACAAGTGTTTATCGTGTTTTCCACAACTGATGGTGCAATATATTTGATAATTTAGGAATGGATCTGCTTTGGTAAATTGGTATTTGAAGCTTCTCGGTGGTGGCCGGAGATCTCCAACTAAAACTTAATATCACTCATACAGATGTGACATGTTTCTCATTAAACTTCTTGAAATGTTTACTCCATTAGCCTTCAAAAGGCAGGTGTATTACATACCACAGATAAGGATGAAAGCAGACTCACGCCTACTTTTACTGTTAATTTTACATGACTGATTACCTGTTGTGTTATAATCTTTGCTCGAATTTCTTGGGCACTGAATAATTTTTTTTTTTCTACAGAACCTATGGTCAAAGATAATGTCCTTTGATTTGTGAGTGGCCATGGATTCTTCTTATTTTACAAGTAATATAGTTGTTGTAAATTGACGAATATGATGCATTCGATCAAAGTACATGATACATGGCAAAGCCAATCATGGAATTTGGTTTTATTTGTCTTAGAGTAAATTCAAACTGAACTATCTGCTCCATCTACCGCAGGGACTACCGGAAGACGAATTTGGTCTTGGCTGCTTTATTATCCACCACGAAAAATTCGACATTGCATCCAACTCTTGTCACAAGCGCGTAGCATATGATATTCGGTTCACGAATATTCAAAGCAACAACTATATCCCTGGGCATTAGATGAATATTACGTATGCTCAAAATTGGTGATTAGACTCAAGTCAGACTCTAATAGTTGAGGTTTCTGCAACTGTTACTTACAATTGGTCCTCCTTCAAATGATTAAGCATTTAGCATGATCAAGACATGATTACTGGTTTGAAAAAAGAATTTACATCCAATAATCATGTCTCGCAGAAACCAAGTGACCCAACATGTCACAGTTAAAATAAAGCTTCATTTCTCATGCTGTAATGGTAAATGCTTCAGTCATGTTAAATGGACCTTAAAAACTCAGTTGTCCCATAAGAAATCTCAGTGACTTCATTATGTCGCCTTACAGAATCTGATGCCTTACCACCCTGGAAGACTTCTAATTTAATCTGCATGATTGAGATGAGATGATGTTCTGACAATTTTCATCACCATATTTACTTGGTAAACACAAAGCTACATCATGGACTATCTATTCTGTGCCTAACAAAGATAGAGAACCGAGTGTTTAAACAGTGTGAGCCCTCAGACTTAGCCACTTAGAGGTAAATGTTAAGCAAACCCCATTTCTATCTCTGACTGGCTGTTCAAAATACACAGCTAGTGAAGTCACAAATCTCAAGTTATGTAGTTCGTTCCTTTTTTACCATTTGGTGACAAACTAGATTTATAAGGTGCGTCACCAGAACATGCTGCCACCTGGTGTCGATTGATTTCCTAAATTGCAAAAGGCGTAACAAATAGTAACTAGGTTATTTCATTTATTAAATATTAACGTATTACATTCCAATCTTCCGATACGTTTTATTAATTACAGAACATTAGTTACTTATATGTATTATTATAGTCAATTATTTCTATTGACTACATATATATCTATATAAATATCATAGTATTGTTTGTTGTATGATCATGTAAGTATTTCGCATGCTATGGATGGATCCTCACCAAATGTGGTAGGAAGATTTACTGGGTCCATGAGAAGGTATATACAAATTTTAAGTTTTGTATTTTGTTTTATCAGCGTTTTTATAACGACTTTGTCCCATGTTGTTGAATCTTCACCAAATTTGACATGAATGTTAGTTACTAGTCTGAGTGTTTAACTGTGAGGATAACTGAACTGTAAGTATTCTAAGTAGTATGTTGTTAGTATAACTGAACTGTTAGTATTCTAAGTAGTATGTTGTTAGTATAACTGAACTGTAAGTATTCTAAGTAGTATGTTGTTAGTATAACTAAACTGTAAGTATTCTAGGTAGTATGTTGTTAGTATAACTGAACTGTAAGTATTCTAAGTAGTGTGTTGTTAGTATAACTGAACTGTTAGTATTCTAAGTAGTATGTTGTTAGTATAACTGAACTGTAAGTATTCTAAGTAGTATGTTGTTAGTATAACTAAACTGTAAGTATTCTAGGTAGTATGTTGTTAGTATAACTGAACTGTAAGTATTCTAAGTAGTGTGTTGTTAGTATAACTGAACTGTTAGTATTCTAAGTAGTATGTTGTTAGTATAACTAAACTGTAAGTATTCTAAGTAGTATGTTGTTAGTATAACTGAACTGTAAGTATTCTAAGTAGTGTGTTGTTAGTATAACTGAACTGTTAGTATTCTAAGTAGTATGTTGTTAGTATAACTAAACTGTAAGTATTCTAAGTAGTGTGTTGTTAGTATAACTGAACTGTAAGTATTCTAAGTAGTATGTTGTTAGTATAACTAAACTGTAAGTATGCTAAGTAGTATGTTGTTAGTATAACTGGACTGTTAGTATTCTACATAGTGTGTTGTTAGTATAACTGAACTGTAAGTATTCTAAGTAGTGTGTTGTTAGTATAACTGAACTGTTAGTATTCTAAGTAGTGTGTTGTTAGTATAACTGAACTGTAAGTATTCAAAGTAGCATGTTGTTAGTATAACTGAACTGTAAGTATTCTAAGTAGTATGTTGTTAGTATAACTGAACTGTAAGTATTCTAAGTAGTATGTTGTTAGTATAACTGAACTGTAAGTATTCTAAGTAGTATGTTGTTAGTATAACTAAACTGTAAGTATTCTAAGTAGTGTGTTGTTAGTATAACTGAACTGTAAGTATTCTAAGTAGTATGTTGTTAGTATAACTGAACTGTTAGTATTCTAAGTAGTGTGTTGTTAGTATAACTGAACTGTAAGTATTCTAAGTAGTATGTTGTTAGTATAACTGAACTGTAAGTATTCTAAGTAGTGTGTTGTTAGTATAACTGAACTGTAAGTATTCTAAGTAGTATGTTGTTAGTATAACTGAACTGTTAGTATTCTAAGTAGTATGTTGTTAGTATAACTAAACTGTAAGTATTCTAAATAGTATGTTGTTAGTATAACTGAACTGTTAGTATTCTAAGTAGTGTGTTGTTAGTATAACTGAACTGTAAGTATTCTAAGTAGTGTGTGGTTAGTATAACTGAACTGTAAGTATTCTAAGTAGTATGTTGTTAGTATAACTGAACTGTAAGTATTCTAAGTAGTATGTTGTTAGTATAACTGGACTGTTAGTATTCTAAGTAGTGTGTTGTTAGTATAACTGAACTGTAAGTATTCTAAGTAGTGTGTTGTTAGTATAACTGAACTGTTAGTATTCTAAGTAGTGTGTTGTTAGTATAACTGAACTGTAAGTATTCAAAGTAGCATGTTGTTAGTATAACTGAACTGTAAGTATTCTAAGTAGTATGTTGTTAGTATAACTGAACTGTAAGTATTCTAAGTAGTGTGTGGTTAGTATGACTGAACTGTAAGTATTCTAAGTAGTATGTTGTTAGTATAACTGAACTGTAAGTATTCTAAGTAGTATGTTGTTAGTATAACTGAACTGTAAGTATTCTAAGTAGTATGTTGTTAGTATAACTGAACTGTTAGTATTCTAAGTAGTGTGTTGTTAGTATAACTGAACTGTTAGTATTCTAAGTAGTGTGTTGTTAGTATAACTGAACTGTAAGTATTCTAAGTAGTATGTTGTTAGTATAACTGAACTGTAAGTATTCTAAGTAGTATGTTGTTAGTATAACTGAACTGTTAGTATTCTAAGTAGTGTGTTGTTAGTATAACTGAACTGTTAGTATTCTAAGTAGTGTGTTGTTAGTATAACTGAACTGTAAGTATTCTAAGTAGTATGTTGTTAGTATAACTGAACTGTAAGTATTCTAAGTAGTGTGTTGTTAGTATAACTGAACTGTAAGTATTCTAAGTAGTGTGTTGTTAGTATAACTGAACTGTAAGTATTCTAAGTAGTATGTTGTTAGTATAACTGAACTGTAAGTATTCTAAGTAGTATGTTGTTAGTATAACTGAACTGTAAGTATTCTAAGTAGTGTGTTGTTAGTATAACTGAACTGTAAGTATTCTAAGTAGTATGTTGTTAGTATAACTGAACTGTAAGTATTCTAAGTAGTGTGTTGTTAGTATAACTGAACTGTAAGTATTCTAAGTAGTGTGTTGTTAGTATAACTGAACTGTAAGTATTCTAAGTAGTAGTGTTGTTAGTATAACTGAACTGTAAGTATTCTAAGTAGTATGTTGTTAGTATAACTGAACTGTTAGTATTCTAAGTAGTATGTTGTTAGTATAACTGAACTGTAAGTATTCTAAGTAGTGTGTTGTTAGTATAACTGAGCTGTAAGTATTCTAAGTAGTATGTTGTTAGTATAACTGAACTGTAAGTATTCTAAGTAGTGTGTTGTTAGTATAACTGAGCTGTAAGTATTCTAAGTAGTATGTTGTTAGTATAACTGAACTGTAAGTATTCTAAGTAGTGTGTTGTTAGTATAACTGAACTGTAAGTATTCTAAGTAGTGTGTTGTTAGTATAACTGAACTGTTAGTATTCTAAGTAGTATGTTGTTAGTATAACTGAACTGTAAGTATTCTAAGTAGTGTGTTGTTAGTATAACTGAACTGTTAGTATTCTAAGTAGTATGTTGTTAGTATAACTGAACTGTAAGTATTCTAAGTAGTGTGTTGTTAGTATAACTGAGTATTCTGTAAGTATTCTAAGTAGTGTGTTGTTAGTATAACTGAACTGTAAGTATTCTAAGTAGTGTGTTGTTAGTATAACTGAACTGTAAGTATTCTAAGTAGTATGTTGTTAGTATAACTGAACTGTTAGTATTCTAAGTAGTATGTTGTTAGTATAACTGAACTGTAAGTATTCTAAGTAGTGTGTTGTTAGTATAACTGAACTGTAAGTATTCTAAGTAGTATGTTGTTAGTATAACTGAACTGTAAGTATTCTAAGTAGTGTGTTGTTAGTATAACTGAACTGTAAGTATTCTAAGTAGTATGTTGTTAGTATAACTGAACTGTAAGTATTCTAAGTAGTATGTTGTTAGTATAACTGAACTGTTAGTATTCTAAGTAGTATGTTGTTAGTATAACTGAACTGTAAGTATTCTAAGTAGTGTGTTGTTAGTATAACTGAACTGTAAGTATTCTAAGTAGTATGTTGTTAGTATAACTGAACTGTAAGTATTCTAAGTAGTATGTTGTTAGTATAACTGAACTGTTAGTATTCTAAGTAGTGTGTTGTTAGTATAACTGAACTGTTAGTATTCTAAGTAGTGTGTTGTTAGTATAACTGAACTGTAAGTATTCTAAGTAGTATGTTGTTAGTATAACTGAACTGTAAGTATTCTAAGTAGTATGTTGTTAGTATAACTGAACTGTTAGTATTCTAAGTAGTGTGTTGTTAGTATAACTGAACTGTTAGTATTCTAAGTAGTGTGTTGTTAGTATAACTGAACTGTAAGTATTCTAAGTAGTATGTTGTTAGTATAACTGAACTGTAAGTATTCTAAGTAGTGTGTTGTTAGTATAACTGAACTGTAAGTATTCTAAGTAGTGTGTTGTTAGTATAACTGAACTGTAAGTATTCTAAGTAGTATGTTGTTAGTATAACTGAACTGTTAGTATTCTAAGTAGTATGTTGTTAGTATAACTGAACTGTAAGTATTCTAAGTAGTGTGTTGTTAGTATAACTGAACTGTAAGTATTCTAAGTAGTATGTTGTTAGTATAACTGAACTGTAAGTATTCTAAGTAGTGTGTTGTTAGTATAACTGAACTGTAAGTATTCTAAGTAGTATGTTGTTAGTATAACTGAACTGTAAGTATTCTAAGTAGTATGTTGTTAGTATAACTGAACTGTTAGTATTCTAAGTAGTATGTTGTTAGTATAACTGAACTGTAAGTATTCTAAGTAGTGTGTTGTTAGTATAACTGAGCTGTAAGTATTCTAAGTAGTATGTTGTTAGTATAACTGAACTGTAAGTATTCTAAGTAGTGTGTTGTTAGTATAACTGAACTGTTAGTATTCTAAGTAGTATGTTGTTAGTATAACTGAACTGTAAGTATTCTAAGTAGTGTGTTGTTAGTATAACTGAGCTGTAAGTATTCTAAGTAGTGTGTTGTTAGTATAACTGAACTGTAAGTATTCTAAGTAGTGTGTTGTTAGTATAACTGAACTGTAAGTATTCTAAGTAGTATGTTGTTAGTATAACTGAACTGTTAGTATTCTAAGTAGTATGTTGTTAGTATAACTGAACTGTAAGTATTCTAAGTAGTGTGTTGTTAGTATAACTGAGCTGTAAGTATTCTAAGTAGTATGTTGTTAGTATAACTGAACTGTAAGTATTCTAAGTAGTGTGTTGTTAGTATAACTGAGCTGTAAGTATTCTAAGTAGTATGTTGTTAGTATAACTGAACTGTAAGTATTCTAAGTAGTGTGTGGTTAGTATAACTGAACTGTAAGTATTCTAAGTAGTAAGTTGTTAGTATAACTGAACTGTTAGTATTCTAAGTAGTATGTTGTTAGTATAACTGAACTGTTAGTATTCTAAGTAGTGTGTTGTTAGTATAACTGAACTGTAAGTATTCTAAGTAGTATGTTGTCAGTATAACTGATCTGTAAGTATTCTAAGTAGTGTGTTGTTAGTATAACTGAACTGTAAGTATTCTAAGTAGTATGTTGTTAGTATAACTGAAATGTAAGTATTCTAAATAGTATGTTGTTAGTATAACTGAACTGTTAGTATTCTAAGTAGTATGTTGTTAGTATAACTAAACTGTAAGTATTCTAAGTAGTGTGTTGTTAGTATAACTGAACTGTTAGTATTCTAAGTAGTATGTTGTTAGTATAACTAAACTGTAAGTATTCTAAGTAGTGTGTTGTTAGTATAACTGAACTGTAAGTATTCTAAGTAGTGTGTTGTTAGTATAACTGAACTGTTAGTATTTGAAGTAGTAAGCTGTTTTAAGTTAATAACTCTCAAAGTAACTAACTTTCACTTTATCTGAATATTTTTAACTCACTATGAGTTATCTATCTAGCTACACGCCAGTGTACCAATCTATTTTTCTACATACGTGTCTATCTACATATCGAACGAGCAATTTATCTCTCTATATTTCTATTTTATTTTACATATAAGCATTTGCCAATCTAACTATCTACCTACGTAATCGTCTTTCCCTTTACTTATTTGTCTACTTCTAAAGATATACATATAATAAAGGTCAGGAACATCTTCGTTTGAAAACACGTTTATTACAAAGGAAGATATACGATTTAGATTTGTATTAAACATAAACGATACATGAGCATAACAACTAGGATCAGAATTGTAAGATGGACAAACGGTATGCTGTCATCCTGAATTACAACGATTATTCAATGACGTAGTTAATCAAGTCTAGCTGGAGAAAAGAATAACAGTAGATGATGTTTGGTAGCCACAGAGTCCGGACTTATTGCTCATTAGGATGAAGAACTCACCATTTGTACCACATAAAGTTGAAAGATGTTATTTTTTTACTTTATAGAGACACTTTTCATGTGTAGGATGTGATGGAAGTATCCGTCCACACTAATATCCTATAATTTCTTAAGACTCTACTATCCCATGCGCAGCAGTTAGATCTTAACACGTCAGAAATCAATCTTCAAAGCAAATCTTGCTTTCATGGTGAATAGGAAACAGGTCCAACTGATGTGTTCTTGACACCATAATCTATTCTCTGCACGATAGAACAACACCAGTGGAGGACAAACTATAAGTTTCCAATGGCAGAAACCGATTCCTAATAGCTTGTGCAAATATTCAAACACTGAGAGCCAAAGAGAGCTGTTTGGAAATAAATTTTTATCTTCCTGTCTCTCATGACCAATAACGATATGTAGCAGTCTTAGGTCACTGTTGTCAATGAAGGTCAGACTGTGCTAGGTTTCGTAAAACGGTTTTCCGTCTAGAAACATCTGATTTACCACGTTAGGAAGTGCTTTAAGCAAAGATGCAACTTTTCTCTAACATTATCCTGTCCTAATCGTCCAATTATCCTCTGCATTAGACTGCCCTCTAGTTGTGAGATACTGCAAATATTTATTCTGTATTCAACTGGTTCACTAGAAAGAAAATTTAGTCCAGAAATTCAGCAATGGAGATTATGTTCTTACTTTTATACCTGAATGTATACTTTATCCTGGTTTTATTCCAAAAACCAATCACAAAGACAATCAGTCAAAACTTTTCTTCCCTGTACTTTTATCTTCAGTTTCTTACCTAAGAAAGTTATGGATGTATATTTTTATGTGTGTATACATATGGAAATTCAACTACAGCACTTCTCTATATCTTCTTTATATTTCTTATAAGCCCAAATTTTTATAATATATCTAAAAATGATATAAAGATGGAGAATTCAGAATTCGAATCCTTCGTGCAATTGATAATAAAATGCATTTAATTTAATATAAGTGTTTCTACTTTGGGCTAGTTTATATTGTTAGATTGTACATTATTGCTTGAATATTAACGTTAATACAGAAGACTAACCAAAACTGTCATCAAATATTGTTTAAATATTAACGTTAATACAGAAGACTAACCAAAACTGTCATCAAATAATGTTTAAATATTAACATTAATACAGAAGACTAACCAAAACTGTCATCAAATAATGTTTAATACTCCTACGAAAAGACGTTTCTAGTTCTGATTTCTCCAAGCCCGTTCTCCTGGCTGTGGTTTCGCTAGATAGTAGATTGGGACAGTGGGAATCTCGTTAATCCATTCATTAATGGAAAAAATGGCAATTTCATTTAAATACAAAATTATTAGCCTAATATTAATAACCTTTCAAGTTGCTCTGGGGCCTGTTAGGCCCCACTTTTCGTAGGAGTGTTAAATATTAACATTAATACAAAAGACTAACCAAAACTGTCATCAAATAATGTTTAAATATTAACATTAATACAGAAGACTAACCAAAACTGTCATCAAATATTGTTTAAATATTAACGTTAATACAGAAGACTAACCAAATCTGTCATCAAATAATGTTTAAATATTAACATTAATACAGAAGACTAACCAAAACTGTCATCAAATAATGTTTAAATATTAACATTAATACAGAAGACTAACCAAAACTGTCATAAAATATTGTTTAAATATTAACATTAATACAGTAGACTAACCAAAACTGTCATCAAATAATGTTTAAATATTAACATTAATACAGAAGACGAACCAAAACTGTCATCAAATATTGTTTAAATATTAACATTAAGAGAGAAGACTAACCTAAACTGTCATCAAATATTGTTTAAGTATTAACATTTATAGAGAACACTAACCAAAACTGTCTACAACTATTGCTTGAATGTTAACATGTTAATACAAAAAATGCCACTCTTTACTTCTACAATCGTTCACTTTTCAATACGTTACAAATTCGAGTTTCGTGGGCCTACTTTAAATGTAAATGGTAAGCCTAATTTGATATAAATGTAAATGGTAAGCCTAATTTGATATAAATGTAAATGGTAAGCCTAATTTGATATAAAACAAAATTATTGATATTTTGTTATTTGTTTTATTTTCGAGAAACTTTAAACAGCAAAATGTTAATATTTGAACAACTTAAAAGTGTTATGCTGCCTGCCTGTCAGTACGACAACAACTCGAACATTATAAAATTTACATATTTAAATTCTGAGATACCACAACAGACTTGGCTAGTTCTGTTTGTAACGCAACCGTTGACAATAACGTAGAATTTTCACAACTGTTTAGGTTTAATATTTCCCAGTCTGATGTACATTCGAATCACCTCCATAGATTACGTTCACATTTCTGTCTACATTAAAAATAAATATCAGTGTTATTGGAGCCGACCTTGGACTTATATTTCACTAACACTTCCTCGCTAACGACACTTAATTACCATGTGTTAATTATTGAAATAATTCCTTTAACCTGAATCTCAGCATGGCCAGGTGGTTAAGGCGCTCGACTCGGTCTTTGGGAATCGTGGGTTCGAATCCAGCTCCCACCAAACCTGCTCTCCATTTCAGTCGTGGGGGAGTTATATTGTTTCAGTCACTCCCACTATTCGTTGGTAAAAAAGTAGCCCAAGAGTTGGCAGTGGGTAGTGATGACTAGCTGCCCTCCCTCTAGTCCTACACTGCTAAATTTGGGACGGCTAACGCAGATAAACCTCGAATACCTTTGCGCGAAATTACCGTTTCGTTTCGGCTTCAAATATTATTAAAAATTTTCACTGTTGCTTTCGCTTACTTACAATTACAATGACTGTTACTATTATTTCTCATTATTTTGATTCGTTTTTACAACTGTTACAATTTATCTTTCTACATTAAAAAACAATAAAACAGAGGTGAACATTTTTATACTACAAACAAGACGGTTTGAAAAGGAAAATAGAGGTCTTTGTGTTTTATATGACTACAAAATGTGGTTTACAGGTAAAACTTGTGTTTATTCACGTGTCTCTGTTATAAATTATATAGTGTTAGACCTGTAACATGATTGTAACATGAAACGATTTTTCACGTATTAAGCTTGTGTTAACTAACATCCCTATCAAACGACGTATCTTCAGAATGTTAAACTTGTGTTTTATGAAATGTTTATATAACATGTCTAAATTGTAGAGCTTATGTTCGTTAAGGTAACGAAACTTAAGTTTCGCGCTTGGTGTGAAAGTATAATTCATATAAATTCATTGTTAACTTAAGTTTACTAACTTATCTAAATAGGTTTTGTAACTTAAGTTTACTAACTTATCTGAATAGGTTTTGTAACTTAAGTTTACTAACTTATCTAAATAAGTTTTGTAACTTAAGTCTACTAACTTATATAAATCGGTTTTGTAACTTAAGTTTACTAACTTATCTAAATAGGTTTTGTAACTTAAGTTTACTAACTTATCTAAATAGTTTGAGGAACATAAGTTTAGTAACTTATCTAAATGGATTGTGGAACTTAAGTTTACTATATCTAAATGGTTCGTGGAACTTAAGTTTACTAAATTATATAAATCAAACTTAAGTTTACTAACTTACCTAAATGGGTGTCATAATCAGACACTGAAGGTGTTGTGTCAGAGACAATAAACGTGCTGGAAGTATTCTGACACATAAATTATCCTTGTAGTGAACACTTGAGCGGATGAACCTCAAAGTTAACATCGTTGTACATTAATGATTGAAAGCCTACTCCAGTTACTAAAAATATACTCCACTGTGCGAGTGTTCCAGCGAATACTGAGAGTTTGCTCTTTAAAATACTCTACAAGCTGAACATAGGTCATTCAATAATCTTGGTACAGGCTGTGATGAAGACATCCAATCATAAGTCTGTTCTTGACAGCATTGCACTGCGAATGTTCACATATTTTTCATACGTCACATGCAGAAGTAATAAACATCTCGTCCGTGTCGCCAAGTGACTGTATTAATCAATGTACACACAAGTTGTTCTTAGGAAATATGATTTCCCATGTCTTCACGCTTTAACAATACTCACGTATAATTCGAAAGAACTTTTATTCGAAAGTGTCAGTTTTGACTCTAAATGTAAATGCTTGTTTGAAAGTACCACGTGTTTTTGTTACAAGTCCATTCCACTGACAATATGAGAGAGGGTTCATGCGCACATGATTTAAGCTATATTTTTATATCTGTTATCATTATTATTCCCGGACATTCGGTCTGTGTTATGTTTTTGTTTTCGAATTTCGCGCAAAGCTACACGAGGGCTATCTGCGCTAGTCGTCCCTAATTTAACAGCGTAACACCGCTCACCGCCAATCTTTGGCTAATCATTTACCAACGAATAGTGGGGTCGACCGTCACATACAGGGTCCCCATGGCTGAAAGGACAAGCATGTTTGGTGTGACAGGGATTCGAACCTGCAACCCTCGGATTACGAGTCGAGTGCTTTAACCACCTGGCGATGCCTGGCCGGCCCAATCACGTCAAGTCATTCAGTTTTCACCTTGTATTTTAAATAACAATCTAGAGAAACGACAGCCATTCACCAGCACGCTGCACCCACAAGTTATTGACTGTTATTCTTATAACGCACTCACAAATTAAAGTGCCACACCCTGCCCATTTATCATATTCTGGAGAATTATTTTGTTATTCTCTCATATTCTCATTAATAGATTGGAATAATTCAGGTCATTCAATAAAACTCGGTGTCTGTCAAGAAAAAAATTTTCGAAGATCATTAAATGAAATATTACATTAAAAAATACGTTAATCTCATTTGGATTTTTTATTCATTATTACTTTGAGAAAATCAGAATGTTAAAAGTCACACATGAACGGAACTTTCTTTTCATCAGACGCCCTCTATTTTTTTTTCTTCTAAAAATAAGCTTTTTCTTATTGGGCGTTGTCCTTGATAGAACAATATGAATGAAAAGGAAACATTTTTTAAGTACCAAATCGCAGTTCGAGACCTAAAAATATAATTAGAAACGAATTACTGTGAAATACCGCGGTTTAACCGAAGTTCAACATTTCCACAGAATTACAACTTTGTTTTTGTAGTATTTACCGGGCGTGGTCTCGTGGCTCGTGCATTAATTGGAGAATTTGAGATTTGAGGCCCGTTACTGCAGAGACTTGTTACTCATTTTGAGGCTAAGGTGTGCCATAAGAGTGATGGCAAAATCCCACTCGCTAATTAAGTAAACAGTAATGTTCCAACGAGCGTCAGTATGGCCAGGTCGTTAGGGGCTCTCGACTCGTTATCTGAAGATCGTGGGTTCGAATTCTCCTCATACCAAACATATCGCTCTTTCAGTCGTGCGGTGTGATTGTGTGACGATCATTCCTACTATTCGTTGATAGAAAAGTACCCAAGAGTTGGCGGTGGGTGATGATGACAAGCTGCCTTCCCTCTAGTCTTACAATGCTACATTAGGGACGGCTAGCGCAGATAGCCCCTAGTGAAATTCATAACAGCCTGTTCTTAAACGCATTTAACACATAATCAGTCACATTCGTGCTTTTTAAATAAGTGTTTGAATTGTTTGTTTGTTTGTTTTTGAATTTCGCACAAATCTTGTTTGTTTGTTTTTTGGAATTTCGCACAAAGCAACTCGAGGGCTATCTGTGCTAGCCGTCCCTAATTTAGCAGTGTAAGACTAGAGGGAAGGCATCTAGTCATCACCACTCACCGCTAACTCTTGGACCACTCTTTTAACAAAGAATAGTGGGATTGTCCGTAACATTATAACGCCCCCACGGCTGAAAGGGCGAGCATGTTTGGCGCGACGGGGATGCGAACCCGCGACCCTCAGATTACGAGTCGCACGCCTGAACACGCTTGGCCATGCCGGGCCAAGTGTCTTAAAGATAAGTACTTGTTCAGACCGCCTAACATTATATCATTGGTTTGGTTTCAAACTAAAACAGTTTTAATTTTGTAGCTGTTAAACTCATTTTATCTTTTCTTTTTTTATCTTTTACGTCACATTTCACTGCTCTATAAAACTAATAAAAAACTATATTAATAAGTAAATATTCAAATATCAATTTGTTTAATTTACTTTAAGAGCTGAAAAGCTACCAAACTGACAAAAATTAATCTGAATAGTAAATTATAAGAAACTTGTTCAGTGTTCTGATTATAAGTCGTCTAGCTTTGCACGAATTTAAAAAAAAACAAAAAAAAACACCTTGAACTTCGTGCGAAGTTACTCAAGGGCTATCTTCGCTAACCGTCCCTAATTTAGCAATGTAAGAATACAGGGAAGGCAGCTATTCATCACCACCCACCGCCTATTGTTGGGCTACTCTTTCACCAACGAATAGTGCTATTGACCGTCATATTATAACGCCCCTGCGGCTGAAAGGGCGAGCATGTTTGGTGCGACAGGGATTGGAACCTGGCCATGTTGGGTGAAGTTCAATGTAGCTGCATTTAAAATCACTTTTAATGAATTAAATCACCTCGTCCACCGTCAGATGGAGCGCTAGTAGATGTTGAAATGAATATATTATCAAAAAAGAAAATTAACTTAGTCAATCCTAATGTGAAAACATTTGCAAAAAGAAATAAGGACAATTATATCTCGAAGTGTTAGAGAGAAACTCTAGAAAACGAAGCGCTTTATTAAGAAATGTTTTTATATCGCATAAAAGTGGGGATTTATAGACTTACGATGGTGTGAATTATATCTATTTTTTTACATTATCTAAAACAAAAAGGTACTTACGGCAACTTTTAAAATAAAATAGAACCATCTTAAAACCAGTTTCTCATTCAAAGCAAATAAAGAGCATTAGATTCGTTCCTATAGTTTGGTGTAGACGAGAATGAAAATTACTTTGCTATATTTTTCGTAAGACCATAAGTAACAGCAAGAATAGTTGGGAAAAGGCGGTTGTGCGAACCACAAATCTTCAACAACATAGATCCATCTCACTTGAAATGCTGTTTGTGTGCTTGTGTGTGTGTTTCAATATCTGTAACGTCGGTTATTTTACCAAAGCGATTAACAAGATATTAATATCAAATATGTTACCAGAAAAAAGACGCCACATTTTAAACAATAAGCAACACTTCAGTAAAAAGTCTGACATCTATTTACTACAATAAATTGTAATAATTCTAGTTTTGTTCAGTTAATTAATAATGGGTTCACTAACTTGTCCATAGAAGTATCTGTTTACTGGAGGAGGGTCCATAGAACGGCTGTTTACTGGAGGAGGGTCTATAGAACGGTTGTTTACTGGAGGAGGGTCTATAGAACGGCTGTTTACTGGAGAAGGGTCTATAAAACGGCTGTTTACTGGAGGAGGGTCTATAGAACGGTTGTTTACTGGAGGAGGGTCTATAGAACGGCTGTTTACTGGAGGAGGGTCTACAGAACAGCTGTTTACTGGAGGAGGGTTATAGAACGGCTGTTTACTGGAGGAGGATCTACAGAACAACTGTTTATTTGAGGAGGGTCTATAGAACAGAACAACTGTTTACTGGAAGAGGGTCTATGGAACGGCTGTTTACTGGAGGAGGGTCTATGGAAGGGTCGGCTTTTAAAGCAAATTTTTAAAAGTCATTTATACAAAACCATTTTGTGTCTTCCATGGTTAAAGGATCCCTAGCAACGTAAGAGCTACAGAAAAAATTAAACCAAAATATCCAAAAATATTACAAACAGTCCCATAAAATACATTCGATATTACAAACAATACCATAAAATACATTCGGTATTACAAACAACTCCATAAAATAAATTCAATATTATAAACAATACCATAAAATACATTCTATAATACAAACAATCCTACAAAATACATTCGGTATTACAAACAATACCATAATATACACTTGATATTATAAACAATACCATATGATACATTTGATATTACAAACAATACCATAAAATACATTCTATAATACAAACAATCCCACAAAATAAATTCGGTATTACAAACAATACCATAAAATATATTCGATATTACAAACAATACATAAAATACATATAATACAAACAATCCCACAAAATACATTCTATATTACAAACAATACCATAAAATACATTCAATATTACAAACAATCCCATCTATTACTGCTGGGACCCTCCACAAAGTTTACTCAAAAATGAGTGATTTTATCAAACGTTTGGGTCACTTTCTTAGACTTAGAATTGGAACAGCAGAAACGGTAAATGACTCAGTATGTTAGAACATGTCGACTCCGCCGTTAGTTGGCTGCAAAAAAACAACAACAATAAAACAGTTGACAGTATCAACGTTAATCAAATAAACCGCGTGATTTAAATCGAACATAAAATAGGCCTCACACACAGAAATTATAACAGACCTTTCATACTGTTCTGTCTATCGAGACTCTTGCCGCACTTTGACCTCAAAGGTCAGTTTGAACTTCCAAAGAACATCATTATAACCGTGTAGGTTTTACAGGACTGTTCACAGGTAAAATATTAATTAACTGCACTAAATATATTGATGGAATTATTCGAACTTTACCACTTAAAGTTGGCCACCTAGTGGCTAACACCGCTAAAATACATTGTGTAGCTTTGCGCTTGACAACAAACATGTTGATTGTTGCCCAACACCTTTATCCATTAGCAGAGTGGCCCGGCATAGCCAGGTGGATTCAGCCGCGTGGGCGTTATTATGTGACGACCAATCCCACGACCAATTGGTGGTGAATGGTAATAACGAGCTGATTTCCCTCTACCCTTAAACTGCTAAATTAGGGACCCTAGAGTACATAGCCCTTTTCTAGGTTTGCACGAAATTCAAAAACATAACAAACAAACTAAGGCCCGGCATGGCCAGGTGGATTAAGGCGTTCGACTCGTAATCTGATGGTCGCGGGTTCGAATCCCGGTCGCACCAAACACGCTCACCCTTTCAGTCGTAGAAGTGTTATAATGTGACAGTCAATCCCACTATTCGTTGGTAAAAGAGTAGCCCAAGTGTTGACGGTGGGTGGTGATGATGACTAGCTGCCTTCCCTCTAGTCTTACACTGCTAAATTAGGGACGGCTAGCGCAGATAGCCCTCGAGTAGCTTTGCGCGAATTAAAGAAAAACAAACAGAAATACAAACAAACCATCAGCAGAAACGCCATCTATAGACGTTATGAACTTCAATCGTATTATGCCCTTATAATTCCTTGGTGTTAGCTATTCTAAATTTAAGAGAATTTATTTAAAAGTTATACCTATTGTATAAGGAACACTAGCCCAAACTTTCAACGTACGCCTTTTAAATTAACTTCAGTGATGAAACGTTCGTTGTTCAGATAACACTGCTTAATAGCAAAGTCAATATTAACTTCAGTTTTATAGCCACAAGCGTGGTGATTTATAGCATGCATTGTCAAAATAAATAATTTTCAATGAATTTCTTTCATGTTTGTCAGGTTTTGTGACATCGAGTTCCATTTTCAATTTATGACTGTGATTTCGGACACAGCCGTCTTATCCAATGTTATTATTTAAACTTGATGACGTCACTACATCAAAGCATACAACTTGGATTTAAACGTGTCGGGTCGGGTTATTTAGTGAGTTAAACGTAAAAGGCCAGTGATACAACGTGTTTCAAAAATCGCGGTAAAAAAATCGACTTTTACGTTAAAAGAATCGAAATCATACTCCAAAATATAGGGTTAGATGAATATTTCTTATAGCAAGCCCACATCTGCTGAGCCCACCGAATGGAATCGAACCGCTGCTTTTAGCGTTGTAAATCCCTAAACTGAACACTGTACGCGAATATTTAAAAAAATAGAAAAATGTCAATATGATAATACTTAGGAATGACTGTGGTTCCAGCGCATGGCATTTAGGTGCACTCGGGTAAAACAATCGAACATAAATATTGACTTGCGCAGATATTGCAGGTAATATCTTCTATTGTTTAAACCTTATCCATGTGGGGAAAACACAAGATTGGATGTTGTGTGTCTTATATTGAAGGAAGTTTGCTGGGTTTTAAAATAGGCTCATACATTTCAACATTATTACTAGATGTAATATTCTAGAACATTTTCTGAACTTCAATCGAGAGTTCAACAAAATAGCCATACTTGTCAGGACATGTTCCAAACAAAATATTTTTTATGGTAGAAGTTTTGGCGTGCATTATAAATCATGTATAATTTTTTAGCGCAAAACCATATTAGACTATCTACTCTGTCCACTGTGAGGAATCGAACACTGGATTTTTGCGATTTAAGTCCACGAACTTATCTCTGACCCACCGGAAGGCAATAAAGTGGAAGAAATTATTTTTTATAAAACTTGAAACAGTACACAACACTGAATGAAGGACAGATATTATAACCACGTCTTCCACTTATTTAGTGTAAATATGATGTTAGTATAAGTTATTAATCTCACAACATTGGAAGCCATTTTGAATATGTTTTCTTTTTCAGAAAACCCGCCATGACCAGGTGGGTTAAGGCGTTCGACTCTTAATCTGAGGGTCGCAGGTTCGAATCCCCGTCACACCAAACATGCTTGCCAAATCAGCCGTGGAGATGTTATAATGTAACAGTAAATCCCATGATTAGCCCAAGAGTTGGCGCTGGGTGATTATGACTAGTTGCCTTCCCTCTAGTCTTGCACTGTTAAATTAGGGACGGATAGCGCAGATAGCCCTTGAGTAGCTTTGTACGGAAGTCAAAACAAACAAACAATTTTTTTAGAAAAAAATATTACTTCAGGCGATATTAGAATTAGAATGTCATTTTATTTTTCGAAAATGCTATAATTAATGTTATAAGTAGAGTCATTTTACACACAGTAAAAACCAAAATTACATTAATTTATGAAGTATATACCGATGTACATTATTTATAGATATAAAATATAAATAACCCATTTTACTATTAGCTTTTCATAAATCGTGATGTGTCTCAGGTGACGAAAATCACTCAACTGCATAGTAGTGGTTAGTAGTTGAACTTTACATGTTTACTTTGGGTAGTTCAGAAGAACAGTACCGCTAGTTCAATGACTTCACCTTTGACCTACATAGTAGTGGTCAGTATATTAACTTTACATGTTTACTTGTGTAGTTCAGAAGTACAGTACAGCTAGTTCAACGACTTCACCTTTGACCTACAGAGAAGTGGTTACTATGCTACATCAGAAATAAACATACAACTTTATTAACGCAATTCATGATGGGTGGCGTTGAATAGCTAGTGTTTCTCTTGGCTGTCACGTCCAAATTTGGGCAGATGATGCTGGAGTAATTTCACGGAAAGTTCAAAACATACCAGTCATAATTTAGATTATCTTAATAACCGAACTGTAATGACATTTTGCCTATGTTATATGAATATGTTTTCGTATAAACCATAGAAAATATCCAAATTGAAACAGAAAATAGTGCGCCAACAGTTAGATGGATACGATATCTGAATTTCTGTTTGTTATTCATCCGCCCTACGTTTCAGTTAACGCTTTTCTACTGAGTTTAATTTAAACTACATTCAACGCAATCTCTTAATAAATACAACGTTTGTGTTTGTTCAGAATATAAATAAATCCTTAAGTCAATGATATTATTAAACTCTTAATTTACTAATGTAATGAATTATTTAAATTAATTCTATAATCTAATACTTAATCAGTAATATAATTAATTATATATTTGAATCTAGATTGTTTGTTTTCTTTATGCAAAGCCACATCGGGCTATCTTCTGAGCCCACCGAGAGGAATCGAACCCCTGATTTTAGCATTGTTAATCAGTAGATTTAGCGCTGTACTAGCGGGAGGCGTGAATCAAGATAAACGACCCGGTTTTTCAAGCATTCAACCTGTAATCTGTGGAATTACTGTTTTATGTCTTGTCACTGAAGACGTTTCTTGTTTCAGTCGTGAGGGCGTTATAATGTGATGATCAATCCCAATATCTGTTGGTAAAGAGTGCCTCAAGAGTTGGCGGTGGGTGTTGTTGACTAACAACTTTCCCTCTTATTTATCATTTCAAAATTAGAAAAGTCTAACGCAGGTAACCCTCGAGTAGTTTTATGTAGAGTTCAAGAAAGTTAGAATTATAGTTATATCTTTAAGTTAAAATTATAGTGATATCTTTAAGTTGTTAGAGTTATAGTGATATCTTTAAGTTAAAATTATAGTGAAATCTTTAAGTTGAGGTTATAGTTATATACTCTTCAAAAAAAGAAACGCAAAAGGCAAAATTTGAGACATATTGTTAACAAGTTTATTCTGGGTTGTTTTGTATGACATGTGTGAAACTTTGCACATTCGCTGCTGAACATCCAAAGTCTGCAAAGGCGAAGTCCACGCTCACTAGGTGAAGTTTAACGTCACTCAACGTCAATAACGAATATGCCCCCCGTGAGCATCAATAACTGCTTGGCATCTCCTGCCCATGGAAGCGATGAGATGACGAATCACATCCTGTGGAATGGCTGTCCACTCAGCCTGCAAAGCAGCTGCAAGATGAGGTAGAGTCTGCGGTTGAGGTTGTCGCCGTCGCAGACGTCGGTCCAACTCGTCCCAAAGATGTTCGATGGGGTTTTAATCTGGTGATCTGGAGGGCCAGGGAAGAACGTTGATGTTGTGGTGTCTCAAGAAGACAGTGGTGAGTCGGGCTGTATGAGGACGGGCGTTGTCATGTTGAAAAACATCGTTGACGTTCACCATGATGGGTTGCACATGGGGCCTAAAATCTCGTCGACGGTTGCGTACGGTCTGATCGGAAATCCTACGCAGCCCTGGTATGGTTGAGGCAGTAGACGTCGCAGTGGTGGTCCTATCCCAAAGGTGACGTAACCGGATGTTGCGATCTTGTGCGGGCGTGGCCACACGAGGTCTGCCAGATCGTGGACGGTCACGAGTTGATCCATGTTGTTGGTGACGATTCCATAGCCTTGTGATGGTGCTTGGGTAGACATTCACAGCTCTGGCAACATCTGATCGAGATTCGCCTGCTTCCAAGCGACCAATGGCGTTGTTGCGTTGTGCTTCAGTCAGTCTTGGCGTAACTGTATTGCGTGTCGGTGGTTTAACACTGAGCTATGGAAACCGAGAACCCATCACTTTTATAGGGATTTTGCACATGTTGCACTTGCAGAACATGCAGATTTCTCAAACAAATTTATTGAACATGCATGCGTTTTGGCGAAAAATCCGATGTTTTCCTCCGTTTTCAAAGTGCACAACTTTTATTGTCATTTTGGTCTGACAATCAGTGCCTTAACACGTGTAACATCACATGCTCTGAGCTTGTAACGTTATTACATATATTTCTCTTTAAAATAACAAAAATATCCCTTTTGCGTTTCTTTTTTTGAAGAGTATATATTAAAGTTAGAATTGTAGTGATATCTTTAAGTTAAAATTATAGTGATATCTTTAAGTAAGAAATATAGTAATATCTTTAAGTTGGGATTATAGTGATATCTTTAAGTTGGGGTTATAGTGATATATTTTAATTGGAAATATAATTCAACCCAAACTCTGTTAAACATTTCAGTTTTAAATCTTTACAAAAACACTTTTACGGGTTTTAATTTAGACGTTCAATATCAAATGAACCGTATCCGAAGAATAAACACATCTCCAGACTGTCTTAGAGCAATTATTACTTGGTACGTTGGTAAGAGACGATATTTCGATGCAGATTTTGCTTGGTTCTAGATTAGAATTTCTCTGTTCGCGCCAACCCAAGTATTCAAGGTGGATCTAAGCCTTCTTAATGATATAATATGGTAGGAAAAAGGTTAGTATCAGATGACGTCAGTAAACATGCTGAAAGTACGGTTACCCTTCAGAATAACATCTAGAAACTAAACATAGGGGGGTGGTAAAACATTTTGGCCTGTAGACGAAATGGACTTAACGATCAGCGAACACGGAAGAAAAAAAAAAGAGAAAATGAAGGGGGACTCTTCGACACTCTGACCTCTAGACAGGAAGTAACAGAATAACATAGAAACCAGAATACTCTATTAACAGTGTTTATGTGAACCGTTACTAAGCAGCTAAAGTTGGCAAAATCAGGAATAACGGAACACTCATAAGAGTGGAAACTGATTTGTTTGTTTGTTTGTTTGTTTTGGAATTTCGCGCCAATATACACGAGGTTTATCTGCGCTAGCCGTCCCAAATTTAGCAATGTAAGACTAGAGAGAAGACAGCTAGCAATCACCACCCACCGCCAACTCTTGGGCTACTCTTTTACCAACGAATAGTGGGATTGACCGTCACATAATAACGCCCCATGCCGGGCCCGAAAATGCATATTTTAATCTGTAAATGAAGTATATAAAGTAAGAGGGTAACAAAATCTCCTAACTAAAATGTAGATCAATATTTCAAACCGTAACATCTTTCTTCGATCAAGATAGATTGATCTATGGAACAAACATCTGGTAGATATGCAACATAGTTCTCAAATAATTCAAAGCGTACGCTAACATGAAGAGAAGGTCAGAGTTAAGTATACCAAGGAAATGATTTAAATCAACAAGGTCGTGAAGTTAGAAATTATTACGAGATTTTCTGTATTTTTAAAGATTGTATCAACTGAGTGATATCCTACAAGAATTCACCAAACTTATTAAGTTTTTCAGGATTATGTGAACGTGATGGTCTAACATTTGGTGTTGGCCAGCTCGTCTGACCAACATTAACTCTGTTGACAGTCCTGAGATTTGACAATATCTTTAATGATAAACAGATCTGACAAAGAATGAATGCACTGACAACCACAGATTTCTACAATCTGTGACAAACAGATCTGATAAAGGATGGGTGCACTGACAATCATAGGTTTCTACAATCTGTGATAAACAGATCTCACGCTCGAATCCTGTAACCAAACATGCTCTCCATCTCAGCTGTGTGGACTTTATACAGTGACATTCACGACCACTATTCGTCGGTAAGAATGAAGTCCAAGAGTTGGCGGTGTGTAACATTGACTAGTTGCCTTCCCTCTAGTCACTCACTGCTAAATTAGAGATAGCTAGTGCAGATAGTCTTCGTGTATCTTTGCTGAAAATTCATAACAAACAAAATTTTAAAAACTCTAAGTATAACTCAAGGAATTAGTTATTATTCAAACATAAGCAATCTCACTATGGTTTTGACTCAAGCTGTGTCTCACCGTGGTTCTGACTCAAGGTCTACGTCTTTTTGCAGTTGTAACTGAAGCTGTGTCTCACCATGGTTCTGACTCAACGTCTACGTCTTTTTACAGTTCTAACTCAAGCTGTGTCGCACCGTGGTTCTGACTCAAGGTCTGCGTCTTTTTGCAGTTGTAACTGAAGCTGTGTCTCACCGTGGTTCTGACTCAAGGTCTACGTCGTTTTGCAGTTCTAACTGAAGCTTTGTCTCACCGTGGTTCTGACTCAAGGTCTGCGTCTTTCTACAGTTCTAACTAAAGCTGTATCTCACCATGGTTCTGACTCAACGTCTACGTCTTTTTACAGTTCTAACTCAAGCTGTGTCTCACCGTGGTTCTGACTCAAGGTCTGCGTCTTTTTACAGTTCTAACTCAAGCTGTGCCTCACCGTGGTTCTGACTCAAGGTCTGCGTCTTTTTACAGTTGTAACTGAACCTGTGTCTCACCGTGGTTCTGACTCAAGGTCTGCGTCTTTTTACAGTTCTAACTAAAGCTGTGTCTCACCATGGTTCTGACTCAACGTCTACGTCTTTTTACAGTTCCAACTCAAGCTGAGTCTCACCGTGGTTCTGACTCAAGGTCTGCGTCTTTTTACAGTTCTAACTTAAGCTGTGTCGCACCGTGGTTCTGACTCAAGGTCTGCGTCTTTTTACAGTTCCAACTCAAGCTGTGCCTCACCGTGGTTCTGACTCAAGGTCTGCGTCTTTTTACAGTTTTAACTCAAGCTGTGTCTCACCGTGGCTCTGATGGCTCTGTCTCAAGCTGTGTGTGTGTTGAACCACCACCCTGACTGTAGTTATTACACTTATGACGTGCGCTACGGTGTTAACAATAAACACCTGCTACCAAGTGAAAACACTTGAAATGATAAGAAAGTTCCTTAAACATTTTCCCCCACAATGTTTGTGATTTAAAGTATTTTTAATGAAACTGTAAAGATATGATTAATTAGTAAAAACAAGCAGTAATTCTTAGTGGGAATTTTATTTTCTGTATTAAACCGTTGTATTTTTCAAAGTAAACACTCACCTACACGCTTTCTTCTCTAAGGGCCCGGCATGGCCAAGCGCGTAAGGCGTGCTACTCGTAGTCCGAGGGTCGCGGGTTCGCGCCCGCGTCGCGCTAAACATGCTCGCCCTCCCAGCCGTGGGGGTGTATAACGTGACGGTCAATCCCACTATTCGTTGGTAAAAGAGTAGCCCAAGAGTTGGCGGTGGGTGGTGATGACTAGCTGCCTTCCCTCTAGTCTTACACTGCTAAATTAGGGACGGCTAGCACAGATAGCCCTCGAGTAGCTTTGTGCAAAATTCCCAAACAAACAAAAATTCTTCTCTAAAGAAAACAAATCAGGTTATATTAAATGTACTTAATTAAGTTGTTTGTTTCAGAAATTCGCGGAAGCTACATAAAGGCGATTTGTGTATGACCTCCCTAATTTTTAACTGGCCCTCCCCCAGTGGCTCAGCGGTATGTCTGCGGACTTAGAACGCTATAAACCGAGTTTCGATACCCGTGGTGGGCAGAGCACAGATAGCCCATTGTGCAGCTTTGTGCTTAATTCAAAACAACAACAACATTTTAACTGATAGACTAGAGGAAAGGAAATTAGTTAGTAGTATCCGCCGCCAACTGTCGGAAAACTTGTGTCCATTTGAGTAATGAGATTTGACCATCACTCTCTCCAAAGTGCTTTTCTGTGGCAGAGGGAAGCGAACCGTGAACGATTAGTTAAGCCACACACAACGCTCGTTCTGAAAGCGATAACAGTTTACAGTAATTGCACACAGTTTGAAGATTAGTTCAGAGAGCAGTTCGTTAACTATGTTAAAATATTTACCGTTCTTAGTAATAGGTAAAAATATATGTATCTATATATGTATGTGTTAAATGACGTATAGCAAGTGACTTTCCACCATTTTAATCTTCGAACGCACATGGTGTCGTTTGTTTTGTTTGTCTTTTTGAATTTCGCGCAAAGCTACACGAGGGCTATCTGCGCTAGTCGTCCCGAATTTTGCAGTCTAAAACTACATGGAAGGCAGCTAGTCATCACCACTCACCGCCAACTCTTGGGCTACTCTTTTATCAACGAATAGTGAGATTAGCCGTCACATTATAACGCCCCCACGGCTGAAAGAGCGATCATGTTCAGTGTGACGGGGACTCGAACCCGCGACCGTCGGATTACGAGTCGAACGCCTTAACCCACCTGGCCATTCCGGGCCTCATGGTGTCGTAACGATACTGTAATTCGTTTGACGTTCTTATTTCGACAAACTTTTGTTGGTTTTTTTAAGGTCAACAGTGAACTATTCGTGCTCCAGCGTTGCAAGTTTGCAGACATTCCGCTGTGTCACTAGGAGCTAATAAAACCCTTGTAACTTGTTTCACCCCAGTGGAATATTCCTCTCGTTGTTTATCGGATTCAAGTGTTAAGTTCTGAACGTTGAAACACTCGAAGAAGAACGCAGTTTAGCTAGCATCTCACTCTGTGCACCACCTCTCTAACAGGGACAAGAGATAACAAACGCTCGCAGGAACGCGTTATGACGACTTTGGCTCGGCCGTGAACGACCTATTACCCACGCCTTTCTTCACTTTAAAACAAGCATGATTTATTACGCATTATAAAATGAGGAAATCGTGTTTGCATGGTTGATGACAACGAACTATAAGTGGAAGAAAGATAAACGTTACCATCGGAGGAAACCCATCCATTACGAAGCAGTTTATTTGCTCTTGTCCATGTGTGTATAATTTCTACGATCCGGGCAACCCACTCTTCCATCCGTGCGGATATTGACTTCGTATAAATGATGCAACACTCTTTAATTCAAAACTTCCGAACAGCACGTGACGTGCCGTTGTTACGACCCAAACTCTCGCGCCAAACTACACGTGTAACTTGTTATCAACTTCATTGATTATATAGCAAGATTATAACACAAAATAGGAAATCATTATTCGTTTCTACTTGTTATGCAGATGGGAAAGTAGCAGTTTTGTTTGAAAATCTCTCATTTTTATCTTTATTTTTTTTTCTACTTTCCTTTATCTTTCGTTGTTTTTTTTTCTCCATCTTTCCATACACCTAAGATGTACGTTTGAAAGCTGTTACCTAAATTGGGCTTTTATCGGCTAGGCTTAGAAGAGAAGGAAGAAGTGAGGTGAATGTTGAGTCAATGTTGACAAATGAGTCTTTGCCAGAATGCATTCGAAGCAGCCGCTTTTGTTGTCTTTTCGAGCATACACACCCAATACTGTTCTGTTCCGCTTCAAGAAGCGGGTACATGTATTATTCTGATAAGCTTTTCCAAAGTATTTCGTTCGAACTGGAAAGAATTTCAATTACCACGTAGAAATGAAACGCGGCGGTAAAAGAAACTCGATTACATGGAACTCAAGTTCCGGAATTCGGTGTTCCCTCGGAAATGACCAACACGACTATTTTTTTTTTCCTTCTCGTTTTATGTTTAGTTTTCATGGGCGTTTCATATGGAATCAAGTTACTAATTTTTAACCGAACAGTGTATACCCGAGTAAACCCTATAGAACTAATCGAATTAAAATGTTCACTGAATTTGGGTAAATAAAAATACGATTTGTCGGTAACACATACTTGTTAATTTTGATAATTAAAACCATGCACTCAAAAAATCAGTCGATATGTTAGTATAATTGTTGACATTTTCAACTTCCTCAGTTGATATGTTAGTGTAATTGTTGACATTTTCAAATCCCTTATCAATCCAAATCAGTTGATATGTTAGTGTTATTGTTGACATTTTCAAATCCCTTATCAATCCAAATCAGTTGATATGTTAGTGTTATTGTTGACATTTTCAAATCCCTTATCAATCCAAATCAGTTGATATGTTAGTGTTATTGTCGACATTTTCAAATCCCTTATCAATCCAAATCAGTTGATATGTTAGTGTTATTGTCGACATTTTCAAATCCCTTATCAATCCAAATCAGTTGATATGTTAGTGTAATTGTTGACATTTTCAAATTCCTTATCAATCGAAATCAGTTGATATGTTAGTGTTATTGTTGACATTTTCAAATCCCTTATCAATCCAAATCAGTTGATATGTTAGTGTTATTGTTGACATTTTCAAATCCCTTATCAATCCAAATCAGTTGATATGTTAGTGTTATTGTCGACATTTTCAAATCCCTTATCAATCCAAATCAGTTGATATGTTAGTGTAATTGTCGACATTTTCAAATCCCTTATCAATCGAAATCAGTTGATATGTTAGTGTTATTGTCGACATTTTCAAATCCCTTATCAATCCAAATCAGTTGATATGTTAGTGTTATTGTCGACATTTTCAAATCCCTTATCAATCCAAATCAGTTAATATGTTGGTGTTATTGTTGACATTTTCAAATCCCTTATCAATCCAAATCAGTTGATATGTTAGTGTAATTGTTGACATTTTCAAATCCCTTATCAATCGAAATCAGTTGATATGTTAGTGTAATTGTTGACATTTTCAAATCCCTTATCAATCGAAATCAGTTGATATGTTAGTGTTATTGTTGAGCAACAATGGTTACAAAGTTTGTAATAGTATTACAAGATTGTCTTTGTTTGTACCATGATATGTACAAACTAATTTTTTTACCATATAGTTTCTTGATCCTTAAAGGTGATTAGAGAGAAAAAATAGATGTTTACAAATCAACTCATTTTTATTTAACTGTTTGAAATTATTATGGGCTTTCTTTCATTTTATTGTAGGTTTTTGAAAGAGCTCCCACGCGTTTGTCTTTCATCAAGTGGTAATTTTAGTTATGTTGGTAAAGTAGGTAACAACTCCATCTGGCCCCTGCATGGCCAGATGGTCAGGGCGCTCTCACAAACTAAGACACAGCAATAAGAAAACACTCAGTGCTAGAACACAATAACACCACAGCACATAGAAACAAAGTAAAAGCTGAAGCCTTGGAACAACAACGACAAAGCACGTTTAAAACACACAACGATCCAGACATGAACGCATACTTTTATAACAAAGTGAACACTACATAATGAATAACAGTGAGCTATCTGAGTCACTCTTCCCAGTCAACTTAAATAACTGTCAAGTCAACAACACAAACACGTTGTTAACGAAGAAAATTGTTGAACAAGAACTCATAGAAAAAATAACAAAGACAAAAACCAATCTTCAGAAGAAGATGGTATACAAGCCATCCTATTGAAAAAAGACACTTCGAAATTATTTGAACATCTAACAGCAATTTTTAATATATCATTATACTCTGATTATATCCAAGTTTCTTGGAAGCATGCAAATGTATTAATGTTTCATGAAGAAGGAAATGCAGCCAATAAATCAAATAGCTACAGACCAATCAGCCTGACCAGCTGTGTAGACAAAATTCTAGAGAGAATAATCAGTAACAGACTCTCCACATTCCTGGAGACAACATCAAAATTACCAGAAGAACAAAATGGTTTCAGGAAATTCAGACAAACAACAGACCACTTCGTCAGATTAACAGAAACAATTGTTGGTAGTTTTAATAAAAGAGAATGCACTGTCACTTGTTTTCTTGATATTGAGAAGACATTCGACACTGTATGGCACAACGGACTCCGATTCTGAATACAAGAAATAGGACCACCACAGGGAACTATTTGCTGGCTATCTAACTTACTGGAAAATAGAATATGTAGAGTTAACATTGAAGGGATCTTCTCAGAGTGTTTCACTCCAGAAGCTGATGTCTCTCAAGGAGCGATGGCTAGCCCTATCCTATTCATCATGTACGTGAATAATATGCCTCTAAATGATCCAAACAATGGATACTCATCACAGTTAGCTGATGATGTAGCAAACTGGAAAAATGCACCAACACCAGCAATAGCAGCCACAAACATACAACCACAATTAAATAGAATAATTAAAAATTGTCAAAATTTTAGAATCAAAATAAACACAACTAGTGGTATTCACAAAATTAACTAAACATAAAAAGCATAACCTCAGATCTATATGAATGGTGAACAACTCCAGATTGCTACATCAGCAAAATTCTTAGGACTTACATTCGACTCAAAACTAACGTGGGTAAACCACATAAATAATATTATAACAAACATTTGGCGAAGAACAAACTATGCTAGGGAGTCTAACTGGTAAAAATAATGGAGCAACAACAGATAATATTATGAAAATATATAAAACATACATTAGACCCATCATTGACTATGTGGCACATGTATGGATAAATGTAAGTAAAACACTAGTACAAACAAAACTATAAACAATACAAAATACACTACTTATAATAGCTTATAAAGTACCCAGAACAACATCACATACATAGAAACAACAGCAGATAGACTCCTACATAGTACAATAAATTATTTTGACAAATAATTGGAAAAAACGAACTAGTAAGCGAACTTGACAGATACTGTTTATACGATGAGGATAGAGCTAAACACCTTTCAACAGTAAATATATATATTCACATAAAACAAAAAAGCTACCTATAAACAAGACTTCACATTAGTTTAGGGATTAACAAATGAACATTGAAAAGGGATTTGTGTAAATGTTTTGTGGCTAATGCCTATCTAACGATAGTGTAGATTGTTATGGAACTTTTCACAGAAATAATATATTAGCACCAAGTGTATGTGTAGATAGTACATGGACATTGTCCTTATAGGGGCCTGAGTAAGTGGGGGTTACTCTGGCCCTCCTGTACAATGTATAAATACACTTGACAGTTGTAAAACCAAACTTTAAAGGAAGGAGGAAGAGGTTGACGCAACCTGACCAACTCGGGTATATAAACACAAATACCCAAACAACGATAAGAGAGATATCTAAAAAACAGATAAACTACAATAGGTTATCCTGATGGATTAAGTATACTTTACCCAAGGAACTGCAGTAGGTTATCCTTATGGATTAAGTATACTTTACCCAAGGAACTGCAGTAGGTTATCCTGATGGATTAAGTATACTTTACCCAAGGAACTGCAGTAGGTTATCCTTATGGATTAAGTATACTTTACCCAAGGAACTACAATAGGTTATCCTGATGGATTAAGTATACTTTACCCAAGGAACTACAATAGATTATCCTGATGGATTAAGTATACTTTGCCCAAGGAACTGCAGTAGATTATCCTGATGGATTAAGTATACTTTACCCAAGGAACTGCAGTAGGTTATCCTGATGGATTAAGTATACTTTACCCAAGGAACTACAATAGGTTATCCTGATGGATTAAGTATACTTTATCCAAGGAACTACAATAGGTTATCCTGATGGATTAAGTATACTTTATCCAAGGAACTACAATAGGTTATCCTGATGGATTAAGTATACTTTATCCAAGGAACTACAATAGGTTATCCTGATGGATTAAGTATACTTTATCCAAGGAACTACAATAGGTTATCCTGATGGATTAAGTATACTTTATCCAAGGAACTACAATAGGTTATCCTGATGGATTAAGTATACTTTACCCAAGGAACTGCAGTAGGTTATCCTGATGGATTAAGTATACTTTACCCAAGGGACTGCAGTACGATTTAACAAAACGTATTCGATAAACTATGAAGTCCCGTTGTTCTCAATATGCCTGTCATTCGTCTGTTAGTAACCAAAGAATCCAATTTAGTAATTGTTTGTTTGTTTTTTAAATCTCGCACAAAGCTACTCGAGGATTATCTGCGCTAGCCTTCCCTAATTTAGCAGTGTAAGACTAGAGAGAAGGCAGCTAGTCATCACCACCTACCGCCAACTCTTGGGCTACTCCTTTACTAACGAATAGTGGGATTGACTGTCACATTATAACGCCCCCACGGCTGAAATGACGAGCGGAAATTGTGAACGTTTTGTGAATCCTTTTTTTTAATAATAAACAGGAGAATTCAGTAGGAGTAATGACAATGTAACATGAAAACTTAAAGAAATGTTGTACATGAAAATGCTTGTTTATCTCTTTGTTCTTCCTGTTTTACAAGACACTCCCAAAGCTACACGTAAATTACCTATCTACACATAGCCACTCGTAATTTTTAAATAAATTTTGAATTAGTGCTCAGGTGGTTTGTCAACAGCAACCGTTGCTAACTGTTGTAGTGCTCTAACAATGTTTTACTTGACCGATACTCTTATAGCGCAACCACGTATCCGCGTGTGAGAAGCACTTTTTGATGCAACGAGATTTAAACCATGCATCCTTGAATTCAAAATCTAGAAACATTGACCATTTCTGTTTCAGGATGAAGAAGAGAGAAAGAGCAAAATAATAAAATGGCCATCAGCTGAAAGAAACAAAAATGTTAAGGATAAAAGGATATTGGTAACATTGCTATTTCCTTTAGGATTAGTATACCAACACTCACTACACATATAAGGTTTCACGGCCCACTTGCATTTCGTCACTAAACTCATAATGAGCAGACAGTAAACGAACTATTCTATCTGGATAAAAATGCATTTTTGCTTTTATGTATCCTCCTATTTCGAGAAATCAATCGTGACATGACACATTAAGTTTTATATGTTAGATATTTCTTCTATTTGCATCAGGTAATGACCTAAATGTACCATATGCACCATCAGGTAATGACATAAAGATACCATGCCTACATGCCTTCTGGAACTAGGTTTGCTATTTATCCTTGAACTCTACAACTCTGCAATCAGTTCTAGGACCATTTTGAACTGCCTTCACCACTTATTCCTAAACACTCGAGACCCCTTCAACCCGTATTTAAGATCAGTTACAATTCCACTGGCCACTTATTATGCAACGACTCCTGAGACTAATTCCAATTCCCTTGAGTGCTTCTCCATGAAAGTACTACAGCCCTACATCCACCATTAAAGCCATTTTACCCTGCAATTACCATTCATCTATCAAGGCTCTAGATCCTACAGCAGTCTCTAGGATTATTGCAATCTGCAATTACCATTTACCCATTAGTTCTCTATAGCCTTTCAGCAAGCTGTAATACCGCTTTCGACTGTATTCATCATTTACCCTTCAGCATTCTACAACCCTGCAAACAGATTTAAAACCAATTCAAACAGCCTCAAAACCACATCTCTATGGCCACTTCTAATACCACGTCTGTCTATAAATATCACTTATCCACTTTTAAGATCGTTTAACCATTTTGGTTTATAGAAAATGAAACAAATTACTAAAGAAGTTCACTGGAGAAAGAAATGTGACATATAAATATTTTATCGAATAAAGTAAAGAGTGAGTAGTTATCTTTCTGTCAATCTAACTGGATTGAAATAAACGACTTATCGTTAAAAAACATCAAGTGGTTTATCGACCATTTATAAGAGGCCAAGCTTGATTTATTCTGTTTTGAATTTTGTGCAAAAACACACGTGAGTTATCTGCGCCAACAGTTCCGAATCTAGAAGTCAAAAACGAGAGTAAAGGTAGCCAATAAACTCCACCCACTGACAAGTCTTGGGCTAGTCTTTTACCGACGAATAACGGAATTGACTTTCGGTTTATAATACCCACCCTGGCTGAAAGGGGAAACATGTTTGTTAGGACGGGGATTCGAACCCATCACCCTGAGGTTGTGAATCAAGCGCCCTAATCACTTTGCCATACCTGGGCAACAGCCTAGTAGCTTTACTGTATAGTTTTAGAAAGAGAATGATTTGTTTGTTTATGCCTAACGCCATCTGTCGCCAACTTTTAACCTAATCTTTACCATCTGATCGTGAAACTGACTGTCACATTTATAACGCTCCTACGGATGAAAGGTGAGCATTTTCGACAATAGATTTAGAGTCTACGGCTTGCAAATCGCCAGTCGAACAGCTCAATCACCATCCCATAAATAGAATGAAAGGTAAAGACAGAAATATCTCATGAATTGTTTTAGATGTAAAACTCCTCGCTCATTTAATCCAACAAATCATTTATTGTTTATTTATTTATTTTGCTCTTAGCAAAACTACATACTGAGTAATCGAAACCTGATTTGTTAACTTACGAGTCTTTCAATTTACCACTAAGTTACCGAGGAGGGGTCACTGTTTAATATGTCAAAAACCTTTGTCTTGACACTACCGGTATATAGGTTACTGTCATGGCTATCAAATCAACCCATCATAACCATCAATTCTCTAAACGTTCATATTTGAAGATTTGGTAAAATGAAGGCTGTCATTGATGGGCAATGCATAGAAATTTCATTCTTACCAGAATCATTTGAAATAATCCATTTAGTTATTTTGTGATTTAATCTTTAAAATATTGTATTTTATACCTTCTTAAATAACTTAGTTAAGTTATATAACAACATTTCTATTCATTACCTTAACGTGAAAAGTAACTGAGTTTGACGTCATTGATGTCAAATACGTCACACACAGAATATAACATTTCATTTGATAATCTCGTAGAAGAGCTCAGCAAAATTAGAAAAGGTGAAATCAAAATAACATTTCGTTTGTTTTTTTTTAAATTGAATTAAATAATTGATAATTAAATTAATAAACTAATCGTTGGCCACGATATAAAAACGAATAATAAATAAATAAATGAATTTTAAGAATCATTTATCTTTGGATATAGAATATTAAAGTACTGATTTACTTTAACGTTTTCTATCTCAACCAATGTTATCCACTCTTATAATCTTGCTTGAAATATATTATACAAACATAGGAAACCTTAACTAAAAAGTTAAAACAAAATTCTAATGGCTAAAAAAAGACGTTAGGTCATTATTAAATCCATACAACAAACTCACTACGTCGTTTCGTTGTTAGGTCACTATTAAATCCATATAACAAACTCGCTACGTCGTTTCGTTGTTAGGTCATTATTAAATCCATATAACAAACTCGCTACGTCGTTTCGTTGTTAGGTCATTATTACATTACGGAACAGAATATTTACAACTAAATGGAGTATCCGTTCTCTGGATCGAAGCTATATAATAAATTAATTAATGTAAAGTTATCTGAGGACATGAGAAGCTGCTTCCCTTGTGTGATTGTGAAGAAAAAAGAACATAAAACTAAAAAACACAAAATGTGAAACATTTGAGTGTACCTCTGTACGGATCCAACAAGATATCATGCTAAATATCGTGAGTGTCTATCATGTGAAACATTTGAGTGTACCTCTGTACGGATCCAACAAGATATCATGCTAAATATCGTGAGTGTCCATCCACAGCTGAGGTATAGATACAAACTGAAAAGTTGCATGTATCTTCTCATAGACTTAATGGACTTCTATACGAATTATGGTGGAGATCCAACTGAACCCTGCCAAGTAGTTACGTGAATAGACAACAGACAGTACTGTTATATTTATATAGATAAGTAGTTACATGGACAATTAACAGACAGTACTGTTATATTTATATAGATAAGTAGTTACATGGACAATTAACAGACAGTACTGTTATATTTATATAGATAAGTAGTTACATGGACAATTTACAGACGGTACTGTTATATTTATATAGATAAGTAGTTACATGGACAATTAACAGACAGTACTGTTATATTTATATAGATAAGTAGTTACATGGACAATTTACAGACGGTACTGTTATATTTATATAGAAAAGTAGTTGATGGACAATCAACAGACAGTACTGTTATATTTATATAGATAAGTAGTTACATGGACAGTCAACAGACAGTACTGTTATATTTATATAGATAAGTAGTTACATGGACAGTCAACAGACAGTACTGTTATATTTATATAGGTAAGTAGTTACATGGACAGTTAACAGACAGCACTGTTATATTTATATAGATCAGTAGTTACATGGACAGTTAACAGACAGTACTGTTATATTTATATAGATAAGTAGTTACATGGACAATTTACAGACGGTACTGTTATATTTATATAGAAAAGTAGTTGATGGACAATCAACAGACAGTACTGTTATATTTATATAGATAAGTAGTTACATGGACATACAACAGACAGTACTGTTATATTTATATAGATAAGTAGTTACATGGACATACAACAGACGGTACTGTTATAGTTATATAGATAAGTAGTTACATGGACAGACAACAGACAGTACTGTTATATTTATATAGATAAGTAGTTACATGGACAGTCAACAGACAGTACTGTTATATTTATACAGATTATAATACGCAGTATAATAAAACCTAAAAGTGGCTATAGGTCATTTTCGACTTTTGAATTACAGATTACAAGATCTAACACACTGCTTGAAAACCAAAAGCACCGAAAGTTACCTTTCTGCAATTGTGGATACACTATGCAGTTTCCTCCACATGCGCAAGTTCACCAAACGAGATGAGCGTGTTGCTGGCAGTTTGCACGTGCGTTGGTGTGTTAAAGTGATGTTCATGGGGTGTGTTTAACAGACAATTGTTCCTGTCTACTATTTTTTTTTTGTTTGTTTTAATTTTGTGCAAAGCTACACGTAAAATATCTCCGTTAGCCGTCCCTAATTTAGTAGTGTAAGACTTGAGAAAATACAACTAGTTTTCACCACCAACCGCCAACTCTTGGGCTATTATTTTACCAAAGAATAGTGGGATTGGCCGTCGCATTTTAATGCCCCTGCGGCTGAAAGAGTGAGCGTGTTTGGTGTAAAGGGGATTCGATCCTGCGACCCTGAGATTGAGAGTCGAGCACCCTAACCACCTGATCATGCCGGGTCCCTACTACGTTTACAAGCAACAACAGAGCCTTCACTTCTAACACAGTTATTATTACAGTTTATAAACGTACACTAAATTTATAATTAAACGTAACTGCCCGACCGGCACCAGTACTTATATCATTAATCGACTTCATATAGTTGTTTAAAAACAGTTGTCACTTTATTTACAGTAAACAAAATAACCGTTAAATCTGAATTACATTAAGATTATTCAGTGTGCAAAACGTTGATGTTTTTGTTTTCATGATGCAAAACTACACGAAGAATTATACAGCCCAGCACGGGGACTCGACCTTAGAATTTTAGAGTTAAAACTTAAAAGTCCATAAACTGAACTTTTGACCCTCTGGGAGACAAATAATAAAAGTCCATCACAGCCCTCTTAACTGAATATATCCCAACTTCCCACATGAACCTCCCTCACTCCCTCCTTTTCGGTGTGGTTTTTTTTTAATTTAGCAGTGTAGTGGGATTGACCGTCACATTATAACGCCCCCACGGCTGAAAAAGCGAGTATGTTTGGCGTGACGGGGATTCGATCTCGCGACCTTCGGATTACGAGTCGAGTGCCTTAACCACCTGGCCATGTCGGGCCTTTCCTTTTCGGTGGCCCAGCATTAAGCTTGAGCGATAATAACTTAAAAATTCAAAGTTCAATCACAAATATGTGACGATTTGTTTCCGACATTAATTCAGAAGGCTAGATACGTAGATTTAAGTTGGTGTTGCTCTTTGATTGAAATTATTAGTTGCATTATTTACCTCTTGATAAACAATATTTTAACCTTAAAGTTTGGACCTGCACATCTCACATGTTATAGTAAATTCAAATTATACGAAATGACCAACGATAAACGTTTGTGAAGGGGATATTGAACGGCCTTTGAAAACTACATTTTGGAAGATAAAGTGAGACAAAGTCTAAGTCCCCCTGAATACTATGTAGACTTCCCCCTCCCATACATACACACCTTCGTCCATGAGTCCAATGCTTAAAGTTCTAGAGAAAAGGTTCGAATCCGTACTGGCATGGTCAAATTTAATAACAGTCTTTCCACCTTTATATAAAAAAATAAATCCCAAGCAGGTATTAAATAGTGATATAGAAAGAATGACATTGGAAGTGTTAAGACCCTCTAAGGTTATGATTTGAAAGTTGAATAGATATTAAGTCTAATCGTCCTCGCCACTCACTGGACATCAACCAACACCTAACTTCTTACTTTTATCCAACTAGTCCTCTGTTCACCACGGAAAATCGAACCCCAGATTTTAGCGTCGGAAGTACGTATAATTATCTCTGACCCACTGGAGAACCGAGGACTTACACGGTGATTTATTATTAAATTTTGGAAAGTGATTAGAAACGAAACCAAAAGATCGCGACTGTTCTATGGGTCTAAATGCACACGTAACTTATTCGCTACGTGCAACCTCTCTCACACCTATCTTCGTCACGTGCAACCTCTCTCTCTCACACCTAATTTTTTTTAGTTATGTACAGTCCGTCTGTCTCATCTTTCTTGAGTTGTTTAACTTCCAACTGATTTGTTATTATGTATACCCTCTGTTCAACTTTCTTTATAAGTTATACATTTACTTATCGTTCTTTTGTGCTTTGTTTTTGTGTTTTTCGTATAGCAAAGCCACAAAGGGCTATCTACTCAGCCCACCGAGAGGAATCGAACCGCTGATTTTAGCGTTGTAAATCCGGAGACATACCGCTGTACTAGCGGAGGGCCGCTTTGTTGTCATAAATGATTCAACTTGTCATGTGTTTTCTAAGTTAACCTATTTCGTCATTAAAGAATTACGTTTTTGTGTTCGTTTATTTAATGATAATTTATGATAAAGTTGATGGGATCATAAAGAAGTTTCAAACTGCTAATTTGTCTCGTAATCAGGAAAACTCCGCGTCCAAAGTTTGTCCAGTTATTTTTAAACCACACATCTCTTACACACCCCATTGCGTGACCTGAACAATGAACATTACAATAATAACTTTGCGATATTTCTGAATTGTGTTGTGTGAGCACGTTAACGTTATTAACCGAAGATCCCAGTTTTCAAATCGCGACACTTCTGAATCATATCAGAATGTTAATGTTTCAAAACTAATTGAATAGCAAATATCACATTATCGAACTCTGGTTAGAAAATTGGTAATACTTGATCAGTATCGCTTATCGATAGGTTAGTGCAAAATAAAATAATTTTGAAGATTTATCACATGACAGCATTTTTGGATTTCATACACGTCTTGAAATATGGGAGCTCGACTCGTAATCTGAGGGTCGTGGGTGCGAATCCCCCGTCACACCAAATATACTAGCCTTCTAACCATGGGGACGTTATAATATTACGGTCAATCCCACTATTAGTTGGAAACCAGTAGCCGGAGCACGCGGCGTACTTGTAGCGTCTTGTGTAACTTTATTTCAAACTATTTGTGATGGTTTTTAAAATAAACGATAAAAATCAGTAATACTTGTGAGTGTGTCGACAGAAAGACTTGGTTATTTGAACAACAACGTTCCATATTAACGATAAAGTGAGTTTTTCAAAATCAGCCTCTCCTACACCAATTTAAATATACACAAAAACTGTGAAAATTACAGTTATAAACACTAGCAGAAACGCCACCTTACGGCCGATTACTAGTACTAATAATTACTGATCGTTCTATTCATACTTCGTTGAAAGAAATAAAAAAAAGTGAACATTTTCTAAAGAAAGAATTTTCCTGGTAAGTTCTGCACGGGATAAGTGTTCGGAATCTTCTGATATAAATTGTAATGTTTTAATATGTTAAAAGTGGTACTCCTTGTTGAGAAAACAACAGTATTTTTAATAACTACATATTTTTTTACAAATATATTAATAACTTTCACCAATAATGATATCACTAAACCCTCACGTGACAGTCCTGGTGAAAGTCATGTTCGTGTTCTGAGGAGAGTAATTGAATTTAAATATTATATTTTGATTGTTGTTGCACGTACTGAATATTGAACACCCAAATTATTATATTTTTTACGATTTTTGTTGTAACCCAACAGGTGGCGCCACATAGTGTTATTTCGGGAATATACACAGATATATGTACCTCAGAAGATGACCTGGGAAGGTCAAAACGTTGTTTTCTGCTTCATTGGTAAAAGTGTTAATACCCATACCAGCCGTTCTGAGATACATTTTTATTTCAAGTGGGTTTCTCGTCATTAAGACATAGATATATATTCATACACGCAAAGCCCATCATGATAAGATTTTAAAATCCAATATCATAACCACGTGTTTTTTTTTAAAGCAACATTTCCTGTTATATCACTAATAACAACGACAGTACGCTGTTGAAATATTCATTTAATTACAATAAGTTTTCTAATGTTTGCAGGTGTCGCTGTCCAGTTTACTGAATCACATTAAAAAAAGCTGTCAAGAGTATATTTCCTTCAAGTTAAAATTGTTGTTATTAAGGCGTGTACTATTTAGTTTCATTGTAAGAATATTAGCTAAGGAAATATATGAAGTATACAATTTTCACAAACACTTAGTGTTAATAAGTTTGACACTTTAGTGGTTCGTTGAGGACTTTTTCATTTTCTTTAATACCTTATTTCGTTATGCTTACTACAATAAATATCTTAAATTTATTTTTACTGACTCAAACATTCACGAGATTTCCTGAACTAATACGTAAAACATTTCATCATTTAAAATGCCAATACAAAAGGTCTAGGGCCCGGTACGGCCAGGTGGTTGAGGCATTTGACTCGTAATTCGAGGGTCACAAGGTCGAATCCCCGTCACACCAAACATGCTCGCCCTTTCAGCCGTGGGGGCGTTATAAGGTGAAAGTCAATCCCAATATTTGTTGGTAAAAGAGTAGCCCAAGAGATGGCGGTGGGTGGTGATGACTAGCTGCCTTCCCTCTAGTCTTACACTGCTAAATTAGGGACGGCTAGCACAGATAGTTCTCTAGTAGCTTTGTGCGAAATTCAAAACAAACCAAAAGGTCTACGTTGATAAATAGTTTAAAGATCAACTGAAGACAAGAACTGCCTCTAAAACATCAGTTTCTCACGTTTCATACGACAATATTTCACTTCTTTCATTTATTGGTTCAACTGATATAATGCTACGCAGTTCACTATCTTTATTTCCATGTTCAAAACATATTCAAAATAATTACAACCACTATTAGCATTTTAAATTATGAAATGTTTTACGTATTAGTTCGGAAAATCTCGTGAATGTTTGAGTCAGTAAAAATAATCATTTTACGTGATATATCAAAACCTTCTGAACGCTTGCCTGTCCTTACCTCTCTCGTGAAATGCTCACCCCATCATAATGGTACAGCTGTATGTCTGCAGACTTACAGTGCTAGAAACCGGATTTCTAAACCCATAGTGGGCACAGCATCAATAGCCCATTATGCTGCTTTGTGATCTTATTCAAAAACAAACAAATCGTCGTGATAATTAAAGTACTCGGAGATTAAAGTGTTCGCACACAAAAGTAACGTTTTTACAATACGAAAGTGAACGTGTCAGCGTGTTAGTAGCAAACAATTTTCATCCAAGTCTAACGCTTTATTTGAAATGCTGTCCTTTACAATTAAGTACGAGGCATTATTGTATTTCAAAGTGTATTCACTCATACCGTTCCTAATGTAAAGTAACTTGTTTTAAATTATATTTTCTCTCGTTCCATTGTTTTGAAAGAACAGCCAAACATTAGTGAAAACTGTGTAGCTTAGAAAGAGATAATAGATTCGTTATTTTTTCATTTTACACTAGATGTGGAAGGACACCTTCGGTAACGTACATGTAATCTTGCAGTGGTTGTTTTTCTAAACATCTTAATATACTGGATGAAATTTTGTCTAAGACTCATATCTCAGAAAATTTAAAATCGAACGACTTGTAGTGTAGTACAATTTGAACCTGATAGGAAAAGACAAAAATAGCTTAAAATTTTACAGAAGAAATCTGAAACAGATTTATGTGCGAGTTCACGTGGTACCCGTGCATCTTGTGTTTCTACACATACGTAAACAGATAACACAATGTAACACAAAATAACACTATGTAACACAAATTTTGTTCCTGGATAGTATGTGTTATTTCTTAATTACTTGTGTTGTAAAAGTACAGAAAATGACCATTATTCCCTTCAAACTTTACTTTTGTGACCCGGATAATAAAATTTAGAAATTAACCTATTTTATATGTAAAAACGGGCAAATTTGAATACTTTCATTTACATAAGGTCTGAATAAAACAACATATGAATCAAGATTTACATGTATTTATACTAAAGTTATACAAAAAAGTTTAGAAGTGAGTAGTTTTTCGAGATTTGCCACTGTTATGCAAATCACTTTCACGTATCAGTTCCCAAATATAGTCTCCCATCATGTTTTCGTTATACGCTCCCAGGTCACAAAAACAAAGTTTGAAGAGACAAATAGGTCTTTTCCATTTACTTTAGGCCTAAACAATTGGGAAATAACACTTTCTGACCAGGAACAAGAAAAAGTAAAAAAAATTGTTACATCGCGTTATCAACTGTGGCCAAGGCTAAGTTTTGAATACGTAGATATTTTTTAAGGGATTCTAAAAGCTATTGTGATTAACTGAGTTTTGTAGATTTTCATTAAATCGTAATAGAATGTCCATTTAAACCGAGTATTATATTAAGATTTACAATATTGGGCGGAACCAGTTAAGTGACAAAATGTTGGACACCAACCATATTAAAACTCTGAGTCCTGGTTTCATATCACTCTAACCAAACATGCTCGTCCTTTCAGCCGTCAGGGCGTTATAAGGTTACAGTTATTATTCATTGGTAAAGGAGTAACCCAAGAGTTGGCGGTGGGTGGTGATGACTAGCTGCCTTCCCTCTAGTCTTACACTACTAAATTAGGGACGAATAGCACAGATAGCCCTCGCGTAGCTTTGCGCGAAATTCAAAACGACAACATTTGATACTTTAAAACACCACACGTGCTTGTACACCAAAGAACACGCGAGAAAGTTTTAAAATTATGATTATCTTTTTCATGGCTTCTATGTTTGTTTCCATGTCCTCCTTGATAAAAAAAAATAGAAAAAACACCTCTATAACTTCATATATACATATAATTTTTATTATTATTTTAGCCAAAGTTTTGGCTAAATTAGGGTTAACGTAAGTAACTCTTTCTCCATACAGGGGGGCCCGGCATGGCCTAGCGCGTAAGGCGTGCGCCTCGTAATCCGAGGGTCGCGGGTTCGCGCCCGCGTCGCGCTAAACATGCTCGCCCTCCCAGCCGTGGGGTGTATAATGTGACGGTCAATCCCACTATTCGTTGGTAAAGAGTAGCCCAAGAGTTGGCGGTGGGTGGTGATGACTAGCTGCCTTCCCTCTAGTCTTACACTGCTAAATTAGGGACGGCTAGCACAGATAGCCCTCGAGTAGCTTTGTGCGAAATTACAAAAACAAACAAAAACAATCCATACAGGGAGTTCAACAAGTCAGTTTTTTTTTTGTTCTTTTATCCTTCCAATTCAGCATAAGGGAGAAGATAAATTACGTCCTGTTTGACAACATCTAAAAACATATACAACTGTTTGATTTGAGGCTCGAGTTCTTCAGATTACTATGGATTCTGTCGACTGTTTTAAACAGATATTGAAAAGTAACCAGGCGAACAAGAAAAGGAGCCTTCTCGTGTGAAACGTAATTTTATGACTGCACTTTATGACATTAGTTCAATTTTCAAAGTGGTAAATAGACTGTGTTCTTCATTACGCTTCCCTCACTTTCTCCAACATACACACACACCCAAACTAATTAAGTTAGTGGGGCGATTACCAGGCGTCAGTGACATGAATTTTCCTGAACGAGTGAAGACGTTCGTGTCACCCGGGTACTGAATACACTAGGTAAATTAAACGAGATAAGATAATTAAATGGCCGCTGTGTGTTTTATTTAAAACCTGGGTAGCCGTAAACTTTTAAAATTGTATTGTAGAGAAACAGATTTTTAAAGCTGCGTAAATATAAACTGTTCTACAATAATTGGTTTCGGTAAGATCACTGTTCTTTATTGCATATCAAACCAGAAAGGACACTGACTGAACCAAACACTGTTATTACACCTTTTGTTATTACAACAGAGAAAGGTCACTGACTGAACCAAACATTGTTCTCAAACAGACACATCTTTTGTTATTACAACAGAGAAAGGTCACTGACTGAACCAAACATTGTTATTACACCTTTTGTTATTACAACAGAGAAAGGTCACTGACTGAACCAAACATTGTTCTCAAACAGACACATCTTTTGTTATTACAACAGAGAAAGGTTTGAACCAAACTTTTATTACACAACAGAGAAAGGTCACTGACTTAACCAAACTTTGTTATTACACCTTTTGTTATTACAACAGTGAAAGGTCACTGACTGAACCAAACATTGTTCTCAAACAGACACAACTTTTGTTATTACAATAGATAGAGGTCATTGGCTGAACCAAACATTGTTCTCTAATAGACATAACTTTAAAGTTATTACAACGAAGATAGGTCAAGGAGTAAAGCACTACATATTTCTCTAATAAGAAACCGTCCCTGGTAAAGAAAGGTCCCCCTTTTGAAAGCGCTGAGGTTATAGAGTTTCGTATATTTGTGTTTGATCGAATTTTTGTAACCTATTTGTTTTCCTAGCATTATTAGTTTGTCTCCAATACGTGTAGTATTAGTTATTATAACAATAAAGTTTCAAAAACTGTAACAAAGTAACTTTCTCCAATAAGCTTACGTTTAAAAATCGAATGACAAATTAATTTAATTAGCTAAAATAAAAATCGGTGATGATATATCAATTGGACATCGGGAAATATCTGAATTTGTCCAGCAGTTGAGAAGAAGGAATTTATTTTTATAATAACAAAATAAAAATAACTCGTAACAACTGAGAAATAAATAAATAAATGTCCTTGTTACTCTTTGTCCACAAAATCATAAAAATCACATACTAATCGATGGAAGAAATCAATACCTGAATATTCCTTTCAGGATACCTAATCATCGCTTAAACATTGTCCCATTCCGGAGACAATAAGCACCATTTAAACAATGTTCGTTGTTGTCATTGTTAGGAAGCACGTGATCAACTAAGTAATTATTAATTAGGCTTAGGAGATCACAGGAGGACCAATCATGACAATGGTTCGTCACAACTTTAGTGTAAGTACAGTAGTTTATTATTGTGTTAGAAGTGGACTGCACGAGAGTGTTTTAAACCACAGCATTTCCGTCACGCTAGAATTTTCTCATTTAGGCAAACTTAAAGAAGAGTCCCTGTGGACTACATACTTGTGATATTCACTTCACGATTTCACCCACAACACTTAGGGCGTGAGTTCGTATCTCCGCAATTATTTCTTTTTTTATTCCCGACGTTTCTTTTATTTCAAGCACCACATGGACACAGTATAATCGTAGAAGGATGTTAGAAATAATACATTTCGCGTAGTAAATTATTTTTTTACTGTTATTATTACAAAAATAATGAATTTTAACAGATGAGATTTCCTGAGGTAATCCGCTGTCAAATAGTCCCCGGAAAACCTACTTAACATTAATTTAACTAATTATCTTTATTTGGTCTTTATGGCAATGCTACCAAGGCTTTTATTAGTCGCCGTCCTGATTTTTCGACGACTGATTCAGAGATGTGTTCGTCCCCCGCTAGTACAGCGGTAAGTCTGTGGATTTGCAACGCTAAAATCAGGGGTTCGATAATCCTCGGTGGACTCAGCAGATAGCCCAATGTAGCTTTGCTATCAGAAAGCACACACAGATGTGTTTTACAGAAACTTTCTGTGCTAGGCCTAGATGACTCTTTGCACACGAGAATAGGACTTTTTCATCAAATTCATAGTGTTTTGAATATTTCTTATTAAGCAGAAAGCTAATCATTAAGCAATGCTCATCGCGGGTATCGAAACTAGATTTCTAACGTTATCAGCCCTCATATTCACCATTGTACCACCAATGGAAGGAGGATTGTCTAATGTTTCTATACCAAGGCTGAGAAGCTGACATATTTATTTCTGGATTGTTTGTTGTTATTTTTTAATTGTCGCGAAAAGCTACTCGAGGGCTATCTGTGCTAGCCGTCCCTAATTTAGCAGTGTAAGACTAGAGGGAAGGGAGCTAGTCATTACCACCCACCGCCAACTCTTAGGCTACTCTTTTACCTAATAATAGTAGGATTGGCCATCATATTATAACGCCTCCACAGCTGAAAGGGCTAGCATGTTTACGAGTCGGACGCTATAACCATTTGGTAATACAGGGCCCAATCGGAATGAAGGAGGCTTTCACTTTTATGTATCTCGGTACACCAGGTGGAACTTTATCGTAGTATGTGACTGAAATATATAATAAGTCAGGTATGGAATTATTTCATTATCAGCATTCACGTCTGGGGACGAGGTTATTCACAGACCACAAATATTTCACGTCGTTCCACGCAGTCGCAGTTGTTGGTTTTTTTTACTGTTACTTTACAATGCTAAACATCGGGGGTCAATTTCCCACGTGGAACAGAACGCAGATATTCCATCGCGGCAAATAATAAAAAAACAAGAAAGTGTGGGCACAGATACCCGATGGACTCAGCAGATAGCCTAATGTGGTTTTGCTATAATAAAACACACACAGAGATATTCGATGTCTCTGGGATGATAAGACCTAAGTTCACAAAAAATTTTGTTTATTTTTTGAATTCACTTCAAAAACTTAACTTTAACATTTTCTGACTTGATTCAATTTGAATAGCCATAAGTTGTTGTTGTTTTTTTTGACGTTGTTTTTGAATTAAGCCATTCACGCTTACCGACATACCGCTGAGCCATTGGGGGGACAATAACCATAAGACTGCTCATAATTTGTTTTTTCAGAAATGTCCCTGAGAGAAATACATCTTGACCATCTCATTGTACATATTTTATGAGTAACATTTGCACGCGAATAACTTGCGTAAACCGGCAAAAACATAATAACTTCTGAATATTTATAGGGATCTTAAACACCCTGGTGGTGAACTAATAAACATTTCATGTAAACCTGTCTTACACATAAACAGTAATTTTATTTTTTCCGAAGTATTTTTAATGAACGAATATATTCCAGTAATTCACCGTTAAGGTTGTTTACTCTTTCCAAATCACAGCTGGTAACACGTTGATAGATTCTTCACCTGGTGAAACACTGAGAGATTCTTCACCTGGTGGAACACTGATAATGTCTACACCTGGTGAAAACTAAGATATTTTACTCCTGGTGAAACACTGAGATTTTCTATACTTGGTGGAACACTGAAAGACTCTAAGCCTGATTGAACGCTGAGAGATTTAACAACTGGTGGAATATTGAGTCCCCCTCTGGTGGAACACTGAGGTATTATTGTGGTGTTTTTTTAAGTGCGTGCAACATTAGCCGGAATTTTAGTTCAGTTGTATTAAAATAAAAATAGAGGGACACCCTTTTATAAATATCTTTAACAAATTCTTGTATGTGTAAGAAAGATGATTTCTTGACTTCATGTGAAATATACACGTATAGAATATTGTGTACATGTTCACGTGTTGTATTGTCTTTGGGTGTTTCCACGGTTTGTTGCAAGATTTATTTAGTGTTGGACGGGTTGTGTAACGCGTATGTCAGGGTCATTAGCTGAACAAACTGTTCGTGATCAAGTCTAGCTAACATTTTGAAACAGAAACCAAACATGTTTGTTCACTCGTCAAAATCATTACTACTCACTTAATTTCTCATTTGTCTTTTCCAACGAAGATTAACTTCTGGTGTTAAAGGTGTTCACGTTGTAATCGCTTCTAGAGTATTTTTATACACTAGTTTATTATGATACCTAAAGTAAGTGGATTCTGAAAAAACTTGGAAGTCTTCTAGTAAATTACTCACCAAGCTTTGTTTAACTGGTTTTTAGCGCAAAGCTCACAATGGATATCTCCTCTCTGTTTATCGTGAAGAACCTAAATCTCAAATTTAGAGTTATAGGTCTTCAAATTTATCGTTAACGTAACGAGAGACATTAAACCATGGAAACAGTTCCGATCTTAATATAAATAACTGGTGGTAAGGGCAGTCGACTCACAATATGGGGTTCGCGAGTTCGAATTTCATATGTTCGAATTACAAACCTGATCGCCCTTTCAGCCGTTCGGACATTATAATGTTACGATCAATTTCACTATGCAATGAAAGTACCTAAATAATTTGTAATGACTGATTTTGAGTAAATTGTCTTTGCGCGAAATTCAACAAATGGACTTCACATAGAAATAGACAAAATGTACTGTGTGTAGATGGAGCCACATGACATCCACAACCTTTAATTCAACAGAGACTGGCTATGACAGTCAGTGTGTATTTTCCTACATCTCATAGGATTATTCTGAAATTGTATTCGTTTGAACTAAACCTCAAACTACACAATGGGTTTATCGTGTTGTGCCTCCGCAGGCGTCGAAAGTCGATAATTAACGTTATCAGCCCTTTATCGTTGAACTACCGGGAAAGGTTCTTCCAAAATCATAACTCAAAGCTTTAGCTCAGCGTTAAAATAAAAGAAGTTTAAATTAATTTAAAACTGTCCCAAAAATTACAGAGACAAGTCTAATTCTAATTATCTCCTTTATCGCTTCAAATATCTGATGCGTCTTGCATTCACAGGCCAAAACAGGATTTGGTATTTTTAACAAATATTATATGACAGGTAGGCTTAACAGCCAAATCGGTGGCCCAAGTTTAAAGCCCAGCTATCCGTCACCTGAAACCACTGATCATAAAAATCAAAATAGTCAGCGTCACCCACCATCTGTATGGCTTATTCTTAATCATATATTAGGACTTATTGCCACTTTTAAATGGCCCGGCATGGCCAGGTTGGTCGCGGGTTTGAATCCCCCTCGCACCAAACATGCTCGCCTTTTCAGCCATGGGAGCGTTATAATGTGACGGTGAATCCCACTATTCATTGGTAAAAAGAGTAGCCCAAGAGTTGGCGGTGGGTAGTGATGACTAGCTACCTTTCCTCTAGTCTTACAGTGCTAAATTAGAGGCGGTTAACGCAGATAGTCCTCGTGTAGCTTTGTGCGAAATTCAAAACAAAAAAAAAACAAAAAAACATTGTGATCTAGTGATTATCGTGGCTGGCAGAAAGTCTAAATGATCTAGGTTCGTGTCCCATCAACACATAAATAAATGTTCCGCCATTTTGGTTAATGGGTGTATTTAAATATTAAAAAGGTTAAAGTTATGAGCAAATATTTCACTAGGGGAGGGAAATAGTATTTAATGAAAATTTTAATCAAACTTGAACAAAAGAAATAAACGTGAAAAGGGTAATTTGTATAAAAATGGCTTGCTACATAATCAGAGGCGTAACAGCACCTAACGTCCGTTTATAAGTAAGCACAAAACTTCACAATGGGCCATCTCTACCCATCACAAATATCGAAATCTGATTTCTAACGCTGTAAGTACACAGACATGCCGCTGTGGCTCAGGTGATTTGTTGATGGTCACCCACACAACTGACAAGAGTTTTGACGAAATAAGTTTAAAACTTCACACAGTCCTGTCCAATAATTATTTAAATATCACCTACGCCGCCATGTTTATATTAAAACAGTAAATTTGTTTCATTTGGTTTGAGTTTCGCGCAAAGCTACACGAGGGCTATCTGTGCTATCCGTCCCTAATTTAGCAGTGTGAAACTAGAGAGAAGGCAGCTAATCATTACCACCCGCAACACCTGGGCTACCTTTTTTTACCAACGAATAGTGGGATTGACCGTCACATTATTACCCCTCTTGGCTGAATGGGCGATCATGTTTGGTGTGACGGGGATTCAAACCCACGTTAAACAGTAAGCGCAAAGTGTGTCATTATTATGTTTGTAACATACGCTTCCTTATGGCAGAAAGGGTAGTTTTGTGAACCAGCTAGTTTACAGATAGAACCTGGTTTGGTTTGTTTTGAATTTCGTGCAAAGCTACTCGAGGGTTATCTGCGCCAGCCGTCCCTAATTTAGCCATGTAAGGCTAGAGGGAAGGCAACTAGTCATTACAACCCACCGCTAACCCCTGGGTTACTTTTTTACCAACGAATAGTGGGATTGACCGTCACATTATAACGCCCCCGCCGCTTAAAGGGCGAGCATGTTTGTTGTGACAGGGATTACTAGTCGAGTACGTTAACCACTTGGCCATGCCGCGCCGAAAAGTATAATTAATTTCTGTTAATAACACGTTAAGAAGTGACCAATACCTTTACATCCAATACCTCAGGTCAACAATATTATGGTAAAGAGAAACATGGAGCAAAATCTCGTGCACAGAACTGCACGACACTGTTGGGAAAATTTTATTTATTGTTTTATTTAGAGTTCAAGTTTTCTACTTCATTCAAAAGTAGATGCGCTTCAAATGTAACCGTCAATTACGTCTCTACTGCTACCCTTGCGAAATTTTTTTATTAATTATTCCTTATATATCTGTAGGTAGGTGTAACAATTCTTTTCCGAACTATTTAAACATTTAAAATAATCTGTAAGTATAATAACACCTAAAAATTTTATCTGCACACAACGTATAATTTTAGATACTTGCGCCATCTATTATCCTAAAATATCAATAATGCAGATCATAGGTTAAATTAACAACAGCTATGATAGATCTTTTTGTTTTGTTTATAATTAAGCATAGAGCTACACAACGAGCTATCTGTGATGAGCTAAATTCGGGATTCGAATCCCAAGTTCCAGTGTTGTAAGTCACAATTATCGTTTTACTACTAGGGGGCATAGTTGGTCTTCTATCTTTTTACACTGATAAAATAAAACCATGGTAACGCAAACACACACAACTACGGAATTATTTTAAATTCTAGACTTATGAAAAATTCTAACTTAGCAACATTTGCATATTCAGGTAAAATACATTAAATTATTTGTTTGTGTATTTTTATTGATATTTTAAAGATATTTTTATAGTTGGCACTGTAAAATAAATATTTATAAGAACTATGTAGTAGGCACTTGTGTGTAGTTTCTTAGCGAACAATGTACACGGACATGCTTTACGATTTGTAGGTTATGACTGAAATTAATTTTTGTTTGTTTGTTTTGAATTTCGCGCAAAGCTACTCGAGGGCTATCTGCGCTAGCCGTCCCTAATTTAGCAGTGTAAGACTAGAGGAAAGGCAGCTAGTCATCACCACGCACCCCCAACTATTGGGCTACTCTTTTACGAACGAATAGTGGGATTGACCGTACCATTATAACGCCCCCACGGCTGAAAGGGCGAGCATGTTTGGTGCGACCGGGATTCGAACCCGCAGCCCTCGGATTATGAGAAATTAATTTTTATGGATATTTTGAAGCAATGTTCGTGGATAAAAGAGGAAGTTTCTCTAGAAATAACTGTGCATCAGACAAGTATTTCACGAAAGTTAACAGTGTTTAACTTGACTTAAAAAATAAAAATGCCTGCAGGGACTTTTCTACAGTGATTAGTGGACCTTGGTGATGTTACGTCAAAAGTGGCAAGTCTTGTCAAAATAAATAAACTAACTGGTCATTAAACAAGATTCATCAGCCCAAAGTTTACTCTTTAATATGATAATAGAACAGACACAAAGTCATAACGTTTGAATATATATTCAATACCTGATATCCACCTCCGAGCTTGGAAATCACCATTACTGTGTATATTTTGGAGGGTATTGACAGGATATAGAAGAATCCATAGAAAAAGTTAACAGAAGAACAGTTGTACATAAATGTAGTCAGAAGGCTGGAAGAATATTTCCAAATAATACGTGGAAAAAGTTCCAGAAGGATTTATTTATTTCACCTACTTGCATGAGACTTGAAATGATAAAGTATCTGAAGTAAAACCAACTTTTCAAGAGCACCCTCCACTAGTTCTTGGGCTACTCCAATCAAATGGTGGGATTTGGCTTACTCCCAAAATGTACATGTGTTCCAAAAATGTGAAGTGTGAATGTGTGGCAATGGGACACAAACCATGGATCCTCAAATTCACAGTCTGGCACGCCATCAACTGGGCCACACCTGTTTCTTACAATCTCACTCTCAATGCTGCTACAGCTGTTGTTATTGTACTCCTAACTGATTACTTGTTCCTAAGAAAATAACAGCAGGAAACCAATAATTTTAACATCCAAGTGGACCAGCTATAACTCTCAGACAACACATCACACACAGAAGTTTAAAGTACCTTTAAAAGAGCAGATGTGAAACTTACTCCATCAAAGTGATTCAAACTACTAAACAGCTCATTTATTAGAAACTGTGAGATAAATATGTATTACCTGTAATGACTGTGCACGTTAAAAGATCTTCCACAATTTAAACAAAATTAAAAAGTACAAAGAATCACCGGGATGAGACATGATAAGTTGGTAAACTGTTCTCACAAATAAAACATGTCATTTAATTCAACATCTTACAAGAAGCTGATAGAAGGAGAAGAGAATAACCACTCTAACATCTACAAATCTTGTCTCGACTGAATCTAAACTCTACCACACTTCAGTCTTTAATTATAAACAAGTCATCTTCAAATCCCTGTTCTACATCACTGGAGAAGCAAGTTAATGACAGTCTTTACATTTCATGAACCATGTTTGTTTATCTCATAGGGTTCTACTAAAATGGATCGAAATAGTTCAGCATGTGTATAACCCTATATACTTACCATATGACGAGTAATTTCACTTCATATTTCAAGAAACAGTTTAAGTGGTTCCACTAAAGGAGTTTGAAATCTTCTTTATTATAACCCTAAATTTGTTCTTTTCATATTGTTGAGAAACTAAAACTATTAACTTCCTACGGTAATATTTTACTTCCTCTTAAAGTTATTACGTTTCGAGTATTTTGTCTTTCGCTCTTACTTTGCAAGACTGTGTTAAACTTTCCACTCGAATCTCTCAACTCTTATATTGGTAAACAGTTTCAATGTTTATATGATCAACCTTTGACCTTATGAAACAGGTTGTGTAATTATCTTCAGCTTTTCTCTCTCAAAATTACAAACTAACATTCTCTTTACCAGCATTATCTTAAACTGTCTTACTTGTCTTCACGGTTACAAAGTTCCTCACGTACTTTCTAAAGACCTGTATTCAACCAACAGACTTCTTGACTATTTCTAAAGTTCCAGATTCACTAACAATCCTGTTCAGAATTACCAAAGTTCTGATATAGTTTTCACCAATAGCCCTATTCACAATAACTATAGTTCTAGTTTCTTCTAATTGTCATTACAATTCCCTTTGACAGTTTTAACCATTTTAGTAAATATTTATTTAACTAACAGAGTATACAACTGTTACAGTTTCTGGATAACTTCTCCAGTTCTTGTGTAGAATAATTTGTTCTTAGAATAAATTCAGAGTTCATCAGAAATCTATAATTATTCACTGTATTATTTCTTAATATTATGTATACAATTTGCAAACACTATTTTCAAAGACAACTATAAAATAACAAAGTCTAAAACCAGACGGACAGACACATTAGAGTCATTATTTGTATCACCAAACCATCAATCAAATATCTGTTTATTGTCTTCACCATTTTATTACTTAAACAGTTTTTCAAGAAATTTAAAACCACTTTGATTTAATTAATAAAGTTACTTCAAAATTCATGTACACATGTTTCTCAGTAATACTAACAACCTGGTATTTTCACAAGACTTTTCATTTGTTTCAATGTTATCAGTCTTAACAAATTCCTTTGTCTTCTCACTTGAGACAACCACATCTGTACTATACTTGACAGTTCACAGAATCCATAACTTATTTACAAAAATTAAGAAACAACGAAGTAATTTCATATCTCTATTGAATTAAAGGGAATTTTGGTTACATAAAGCATGAAACAGCAAATATCTGAGTATATCAATACCACCATGAACCAACCAGCATGTCATTATCAATATGAACCAACTACCATGTCAATACCAACATGAACCAACCAGCATGTCATTATCAACATGAACCAACTACCATGTCAATACCAACATGGACCAACCAGCATGTCAATATCAATATGAACCAGCCAGTATATCAATATTAACATGAACCAACCAGCATGTCAATACCAACATGGACCAACCAGCATGTCAATATCAATATGAACCAGCCAGTATATCAATATTAACATGAACCAACCAGCATGTCAATACCAACATGGACCAACCAGCATGTCATTATCAACACAAACCAACTAGCATGTCAATACCAACATGGACCAACCAGTATGTCAATACCAACATGGACCAACCAGCATGTCACAATCAACATGAACCAACTACCATGGCAATACCAACATGGACCAACCAGCATGTCAATATCAATATGAACCAGCCAGAATGTCAATGTCAATATGAACCAACCAGCATGTCAATACTAACATGGACCAACCAGCATGTCAATACCAACATGGACCAACCACCACATCTGTTCTAAAAGGAAAATTTCAAAGTTGGTAGAAACAATCAGTACTTACAAATTAGGTAAACCTTGTTTTTATGAGTTTCTTCTAGATTCAACAACATTTACAAATAATTATGACAACCATAAAAGATTAGTCATTTCTGTTTAATTGTAATCTGGATTTCTTTCTCCAATTCAATACCTAATATCAAAAATTTCACTTTTAAGGAATATTCACCCGTCAGTACAATTTGGACAAGATAGAAACCAAAACAAATACTGTAAAACAAGTATTATATTATTAAAATGTTTACAATGACACATATTTAACTGTTGTTATGAACATTCAATGCAATACATTTCTTTATATCTGAATCTTTAGAAGAGTCTATTCATGGTAAGTATCCAGTAAATATAGAATAAAAGATTTTTAACTTTGAAAAACTCAGACTGTAACTAGAAACAAAAATTGACTTAAAACATGAATACAAAAACACAAGTAACAAAACTGACTACAACACAAAGTCCTGCTTACAAAAACAAATAAACATAGTTCTTTCTTTGTTGTAAAAACTAATACAAGATGTGTAAGTCTGATTATATAAATAGTAGGGGGTTAAACTGAAACAAATGAACAAGTTAAGCATTACCACACAATTACAGAAAAAAACAAATACAAACAAACTGTTGCGAGAAGTGTTGAGAAAGTTATACAAATACCAGCAGATTTTGATTTTTAAAAAATGTTTGTGCATCTCATTTTATAATAGTATCTATGTTCAGTTTCAGCAGAAACATTAACACATGCTGAGACAAACAGATATTTGAAAATTAACACAAATATCAGCTGACTGAAATAAATAGTGATTATAAACAAGTAACTAATACATCTGCATTAAACACATAACCACCTATTAACACGAGTTGAAACTTGTGTAAAAAACGTATATGAATGAAAAATACATATAGTTACTGTCCTTACTGACAGGAAAATTGTATTTTTCCTTACACAAACAGTTAATAATAATTCAAATTCAGTTAACTCTTTAGAGAAAACATTTCTACTATAAATACCTCTAAGTACCATTATAAGTGAAAAAAAAATATTTGCATTTGTTCTTTGTTTTTAACATATAACTAGTTTTTCATAGTGTATAACTAAGACTTGCTATGGTGGACAGTATTTTTTATCTTAACAGTAACTACAAGTGGTAGATTCTAGCACTCAAAACCCTAAACATGTCTGTGAAAAAAAGCCAAGTACAAACTGGTAATTCTAATAAGGTCTTCAACAGAGTCTAAACATTAATTGGCAAACCTAACAGCTCTTGCGATAGCACTGGTATTTAACCCTAACAAAACCTATGACATATTCTAACTCTGGTAGCCCTAAAAAGGTCTGTGACAGAAACTAAACACTAGCTGCTAACCCTAAAGCTTTGTAAAAAGAGTCTAAAACTAGCTGATAACCTTGACAAGGTATGTGACAGAAACTAAACACTAGCTGATAACCCTAAAGCTTTGTAAAAAGAGTCTAAAACTAGCTGATAACCTTGAAAAGGTCTGTGACAGAAACTAAACACTAGCTGCTAACCATAAAGCTTTGTAAAAGAGTCTAAAACTAGCTGATAACCTTGACAAGGTATGTGACAGAAACTAAACACTAGCTGATAACCCTAAAGCTTTGTAAAAAGAGTCTAAAACTAGCTGATAACCTTGAAAAGGTCTGTGACAGAAACTAAACACTAGCTGCTAACCTTAAAGCTTTGTAAAAGAGTCTAAAACTAGCTGATAACCCTGGCAAGGTCTGTGACAGAAACTAAACACTAGCTGCTAACTCTAAAGCTTTGTAAAAAGAGTCTAAAACTAGCTGATAACCTTGACAAGGTCTGTGACAGAAACTAAATACTAGCTGCTAACCCTAAAGCTTTGTAAAAAGAATCTAAAACTAGCTGATAACCTTGAAAAGGTCTGTGAGAGAAACTAAACACTAGCTGCTAACTCTAAAGCTTTGTAAAAGAGTCTAAAACTAGCTGATAACCTTGACAAGGTCTGTGACAGAAACTAAACACTAGCTGCTAACCCTAAAGCTTTGTAAAAAGAGTCTAAAACTAGCTGATAACCTTGACAAGGTCTGTGACAGACCTTATGTACCAGATGGTAACCTTATTAACCTGTGTGACACAGCCTAAGCATGGGTAATTAACCTTAACAATGTCTGTGATGGAGTCTATGAATTGGCAACTCTTAATTCTATCTCTGTTTTAAGTGATTTTGTGGTTTGTTTTCGTGGATATGCTTATCTGATTACTTTCCCAAATAGGAAAATTACTGTAATTGCTAACAAAAATATAAAAGAAGTTACTGTATTTATCATAGGTTTGCATTTTCTCTCGAGCAAAAACAACTTAACCTGTCATCACTGACATACCCTTTAATTGTCACATGTGATGTTCATATAAATATCTCTTCTATAGTCGTTCACTAAGCCAAAACAAACAGTTCCTATTGCCACATTCATGTGCAATAGCTCCTTTGAAGCTGTATGTACCATATAATACTCAGGTGCTTTAGCGTTATGTCCTGAATCACATGTGATGTACAAGACAGAGATAGGGTTAATACCAGGAAATGGTTGATAAGGTACTCAGTGACAGGTTCTAACACAGAAACATTGAGAAAGTCAGTAAATGATAGATCCCAGTGCTGGCAATCTCCGTAAGAGACTGTCAAAACACAAACCATTGTAAAGGTATATATAGTGTTTTATTGGTAATTTACACATTTACTATTACAGGGAGAACGGTAGAGTTCTGGGGGAAAAAAAAAGTTATAATTACTTGCCCGTATTTATGATTTACTGGCAGTTTAAACACCAACTCAGACAAATAATTTTATTAGCACAATACGTCTTTGGGTGTTAGTAACTCAACTGTAACATAATAAATAGATCATCTCATATAAGATATCCAGCATCATTCAGAATTAGATGTACCACAAACTGATACCACCATACACATATTAATAAAACACTATAATACACTTATCTAGCTACACTTAGTGTCCACAGGAAGGATGACTTAGTTTAATGTCTACTACTGGTTACCCTTGTAATACCTAGATCTACAAATTTGTTTCCGTGTCAATGACACTCCTACACCTTCTGTCCCACTATAACTCCTCATCATGGTCCTTGTTACAGGTTCTTCTGAAATATATTTTCTTTTTGAGTTTAAACTGTAGCCCTTGGCTGACAATGGATGATTTCCATCATAACTTCTGCGTCGTGAAGAAAACTTCCCAACCAAAAATCCTGTAAAACAAACCAGAGTTTTAAAGAGTTGTTTGTTGTTTTCTTCAATTTTGACTTCTTCAAACATGCTTGTATGATTTTGAAAAATACTTTATAGATGCATAAATATATATCATACTATAATGGAACTCTTGATTATATGATACTAGAAAAAGGTTTTTATTACACAATGTGCAACCTCCAACTTGAAAAAATTGTTATCCTGTGTGCATATAGAGTTGCAATAGGGGTCATGATTTTTTCATTTTACCTCCATTTCCTGTCACAGAGAACTTTATTTTTTTAACATTCTCAGGGTAAAAATATAATGTTATGAATACGTCACACGTGTATTTCATGCACTAGCGCCATCTATACAAATATAATAGTACTGTCTGTTGTGTGTCCATATAAAAACTTTGCAGGGTATGGATGGATCTTCACCAAAATTGGTATGAAGGTTTATTAGGTCTACGAAGAAATACACACAAATTTTCAATTTTACATTTTGTGATTTTTATGAGCATTTTTGCAGGGGTATTTTACCATTATTTTGTCCTTGTTGATGGACCTTTACCAAATTTGAAATTTGGCATGAAGGTCTGTAGGATCCATGAGGAGATGCATGCAAATTTACAGTTGCACATTTTGTGTTTAGTTGTTTTTATAGACGTTTTGGTTGGTTTTTTTTTTAATTATATGTAAAGGAAACAATTTTTCACGTCCTAAGGTAACCTTTCATTAATCATGAATTTACATAGCTTCTGTCCAGGGTACAGGTACCCCAGCTAGTATCAATTAAACAAATTTCTTCCCTGTGTGTTACACATTATTTAGATGACCACCATAATGTTCTTCCATAATGCTCAGTTTTAAACCTACAATAAAAATTTTTATCTGTCTCAAAGGTACGTCCAATGATACTACTTGTCTTCAGGTGACTAAATTCAGAAGTCTATTTTTTCCCCCTAGAGAACATTGATGACATCAAGAAATTCAAAATAAATACAAAACACAAGCAGTGAAGGATACCAATAATACCTACACCCTGGTATTACAGCTTAAACGTAACTAAATTAATTGTACATAAAAACTGAAACATCAACAAGTGACAACATTAGTGTTTTACACATCAAGGTCTGCACTAAACACAAAAGTTTTACCTTCGTCACTACTAGTAGACCGAACCAATCTATCTGAAATACTAGTGTTTCTTCTTCCCTTGTACAATGTCAGTTTCTCGGGTCGGACAAATATACCGAAGCAGGGTTTGCACCGAAAATACTCTACACCATTCAAAGATCCATCATTCTTCCCTATAAAAATTAGAGATATGACATTAAAGAGCAAAGTTAAGCTTGTAAAGACAACTTGCAAAAATATTAGTTTTCTCAGTTTCCATATCATAATTGTAGTTATGATATTGATACATTATCAATCACATTAATAGAAACCCTATAAACTGAGTGCTTTTAAAACGTGGACCTTTATTCTCCACTGGGCAAATTGGGAATAGTGATGTAATCAAATGAGTGATATATATATATATATAAATACATAAAGATAGTTTAGTCTCATCACAAAGATCATCTGCTTTTCCATCAAATGTTTACTTTTCTATGTACTGTTCTAAGCATCTTATTTCTGGTACAATGTAGCCGATGGCAAGAGTGTATGTGAGTAGAAGTTAGGGATATTTTAATTTAGAAATGATTAAATATATGTATATTTAAAACTATACTTAGATGTTTAAGTAAAATAAAAGTGACACCTGGAGACTGAAAACAATATGTTATACTAACATATTTATAAATGCAGGTATGAAAAATTATCTTAAACAAAGAGTAAGATTTAGGAAATTCAGCTTTCATATTACATGATAAAATAAGCAAAGGAAAAAAATTATTTTTGTTACAGAGATGAATCCAGTGGATGGGAATCACTGATTCCAGGATCTGGATCAATCCTAAAATGTTGAACAGTGTTTAGATTAGCAATCCAATAAGCTCCTTTTATTTTTGTATCTGCTACAAATTATCAAACATATGGTTATTCAGAGCTAATTTTTAATTTTTAACAAACAACTTAATACTACAAGTTAATATGATTTCTTTCCTGATACTAGAGAGATCTGTATGGAATGTGTTTGTACTGAGATGAAATAATAAATTCTGATCAGAATAAACTATGAACTTAAAACAAAACTAAACATTAACCTCACTATCAAGTACAGGTAATTAAATATCTTCTTACATAAATACTTATAAAGATTATAATACAGTTCTTCATCAGTTATGTACCCTCACTGATAAGAATAGTTTCGAAAACTGATGGCATCAATAAAAGTGTAACAAGGAAAGTAAGAGGCACTGCCGCCTGGTGCAATTATTACAAGGAAAGTAAGAGGTGCTGCCACCTGGTGCAATTATTAAAAATATAACAAACTTTGAAGAGTAATGGGATTAGAGAAGCACTTAGTGGTGACAACCATGGAGAGGAAAGAAGCACTTAGTGGTGACAACCGTGGAGAGGAAAGAAGCACTTAGTGTGACAACCATGGAGAGGAATGAGAGTAAAGAAGCACTTAGTGGTGACAACCATGGAGAGGAAAGAAGCACTTAGTGTGACAACCATAGAGAGTAAAGAAGCACTTAGTGGTGATAACCATGGAGAGGAAAGAAGCACTTAGTGTGACAACCATGGAGAGGAATGAGAGTAAAGAAGCACTTAGTGGTGACAACCATGAAGATGAATGAAAGTACAGAAGCACTTAGTAGTGACAACCATGGAGAGGAATGAGAGTAAAGAAGCACTTAGTGGTTACAACCATGGAGATGAATGAGAGTGAAAAAGCACTTAGTGGTTACAACCATGGAGATGAATGAGAGTGAAAAAGCACTTAGTGGTTACAACCATGGAGATGAATGAGAGTAAAGAAACTTTGTGGTGACAATCATAGAGATGAATGAGAGTAGAGAAGCACTTAGCAGTGACAACCATGGAGAGGAACAAGATAAGAGAAGCACTTGAAGGACAAACTATTTTGATATTAAACTTTGTGGGCAGTGCATTTTAAACAAAATACATAAACATGTTCAAGGAACTTTTAAGAATTTTGCTCAAATTTCTTAATTCAAGGTAAATTACCAAGTTATTTCCTAGTAGTAAATTAGGGATCTTTAATAAGAGATCTCAGGTACTGAAATACAGATGTATATAACAATTAACATTACATCTTAAAGTAAAATGGCCTAAAAGCAAATACAAAAGTAGAACACAATGACTGAATCACACTAAAACTGAATGAAACACTGGAAAATAAAAAAACACAAAAATTAACACTAGACTTATTAGCCATTACTGTTTAGACCCCCTTAGAAAAAAATATATTCCACATACAGTAACACCATTAAATAATGGGAGAATTTATGATAATAAAACAGGCTGTGTGTGTGTGTGTCGGAGCCACAGCTCCCGAAACGTTGTACACGTACTTAAGGGATTCTTGGGTGTGCACCAGGGTATAATTTTCATCTCAAAAATATTTTGAGCCATTTTCTGGCATATAATTTTGCCCTATAGTTTTAAGCATAATAAGAGATTTATATGTTACCATCTATCATTTCATATGGCAAATTTTCAGAGAATAGAGTGTTAAATAATAATAACACGTTTTATAAAAAAAAATGTTTAAAAGTGTTACAATTCATGTTATCGGCAGAAATGATCATATTCACGTGTCGATTCATTTATATCTATTTCTGCCAATAACATAAAACAATAACAATACATATGCGAGATTAAGGAATTTTATTTTAAGATAATTATCTCAAATAAAATCTATTACAGAAAAAAATTGAATTTATTATGTATCAATGAAAAGCTGTAATTTCATATTCATAAAATATTTGTAAACTATATTTCTCTATTTTCAGTATTAGAACTTTTATACATCCAACACATATTGTTACATGAAAAGCAATAACTTGTATTCTTTCTGCTTAAAAATAGCTGAACATCGAACTTCTGTTTTGATAATACTCAGGCAACAGTGGTAAGGGTAGTTAGTAAGAAAATAATTTGACCATCTAACACAACTGAAATACACGACTGTTGATTAAACACAACAAGGGGGGAATGACATTAAATTTATAACCAAGATATCTATATAAATCAATATTTAAGTGGTCAAACTCCTTTAATGTAGATTTGTTTTCTTATAGTTAAGCACAAAGCTACACAATTGGTTAGCTATGTTTAGTCTAAAGCATTTTCATTATGAATAGCTTGTGATACGGACTTTTTGTTATGGATGTTATGGATGACATTTCATTATGGAATCAACTACCAGAGGGCATCACATCAGTACAAGTTTTTTGTCATTGGTAAATCTTGTTACCAGATTCACTACTATTTAATTCAACCACCAGAGGGCATCACATCAGTACAAGTTTTTTGTCATTGGTAAATCTTGTTACCAGATTCACTACTATTTAATTCAACCACCAGAGGGCATCACATCAGTACAAGTTTTTTATTGTTGGTAAATCTTGTTACCAGATTCACTACTATTTAATTCAACTACCAGAGGGCATCACATCAGTACAAGTTTTTTGTCATTGGTAAATCTTGTTACCAGATTCACTACTATTTAATTCAACCACCAGAGGGCATCACATCAGTACAAGTTTTTTGTCATTGGTAAATCTTGTTACCAGATTCACTACTATTTAATTCAACCACCAGAGGGCATCACATCAGTACAAGTTTTTTGTCATTGGTAAATCTTGTTACCAGATTCACTACTATTTAATTCAACCACCAGAGGGCATCACATCAGCCCTTTCTTGCACTTCTTCTTCTTCATGTGTCAAATCTGCGGCAGACATCGACGACCATGGCATGCCAAACTTCTCTGTTGTCAATCCTCCTTATCAACTTGATGTTGCTCATTGAGTTCTTGGTGACATAGTTATTGATGCTGTCGATATATTTAGTTCTTTGACACCCTCTGCTTTTCCTCCCTTCTATTTTTCCACATAGCATCTGTTTCTCTATCCCATTCTTCCTACAGATGTGCACTAGAAATTCCATTTGTCTCTTTCTTATAGTTTTCATGAGTGACCTTTTGTATCCTGCCAGTTCCCCGACTTCCACATTTGTTTTTCTTTCAGCCCATGATATTTTTAGCATCCTTCTAAGGAACCACATTTCAGCAGCTTCTGATCTCTTCTCTGTATCTTTGTTCAGTGTCCAGCTCTCACAGCCATATAAGAGAACAGACCATACATATGATTTCAAGGTGTTAATTTTAGAGAGATTTGTTATGTTCCTGTTTGTGAATATGGACTTCATTTTATAGAAAGTATCCTTGGACGTTGCAATTCTTTTCTTTATTTCTTTATTTCTCGCACTAGTGATAGATATATTATGTTTGTAAAAGTTCAAGTTATTAAAAGTGTTTTGAATTCAAATCAAGGTAAGTTAAAGCACAATACGTTTTTGTAAGCCTAAATAATTTTTACTGTAATTCATGTTTCATGTAACACTTTTTATGACACTTTCATCCTCATAATGAGCACTATGTAATTTTTGAAAGTTCACCAAATGAGTGTACAATTTATGATCTGTTATTATTTTTTATTATTGTCGCCAATCAATTTTATATTTAAAACTTTATCTGTCAAAAATTACTGTTAATAACAAAAGCTGCAATGTCTTAAAAACAATGTAACAAGAATGCACCCATCATAGGTTCTTCTAATAACAATGTGATGGTAACAAAAAGTCCAGCAACTAAATGCCTGGATCCCATCTGTGCTGTGCCTATCACTGGTATCAAAACCTAATTTCTAGCATTATAAGTCCACAGACACACAGCTGTGTCATCTGGGGACAGCAGACTTAAAAATAACTGTATTGTCGAGGTAACAGTAATGTTAACAAAAAACAAACAATCACCAGATGGTGTGTCAAGCACAATGCCTGCCCATATTCCAGAAGCAAATTCTGTTTGTCCAACAAATGCTACAACTCCTGTTTTGTTGTGAGGACTTATGGTCACACTCTCTCCTACTGATGGGATGTGAATACCACTTGAATCTTTTAAATTAGAATGGCTGATACTGGAACTGAGACCAGAGGAATCTTCTTCTGAAAGAGAAATGAAATGTTGCACAAAACCATGTGTTACAGCACCAATCTTAACTGTGTTACAGCACCAACATTAACTATGTGTTACAACACCAACATTAACTATGTGTTACAGCACCAACATTAACTATGTGTTACAGCACCAATATTAACTATGTGTTACAGCACCAATATTAACTATGTGTTACAGCACCAATATTTCACTACATTACCAATAACACTATGTAACACAAATATTGTTCCTGGATAGTATGTGTTATTTCTTAATTGCTTATGTTGTAAAAGTACAGAAAATGGCCATTATTCCCTTCAAACTTTACTTTTGTGACCCGGATAATAAAATTTAGAGATTAACCTATTTTATATGTAAAAACGGGTAAATTTGCATACTTTCATTTACATAAGGTCTGAATAAAACAACATATGAATCAAGATTTACATGTATTTATACTAAAGTTATACAAAAATGTTTAGAAGTGAGTAGTTTTTCAAGATTTGCGACTGTAACGTAAATCACTTTCACATAACAGCCCCCAAATACAGTCTCCCATCATGTTTTCGTTATATGCTCCCAGGTCACAAAAGCAAAGTTTGAAGAGACAAATAGGTCTTTTCCATTTATTTTAGGCATAAGCAATTGGAAAATAACACTTTTTGCCCAGGAACAAGAAAAAGTAACAATTTTGTTACATAGTGTAATAAGTAACATAAGAATGAAATATTCTAGCTTTGTATATCACCACAAATAAAAACAATTACCTGTGAAAAAATACCATCCCTACTGTAAGCCTGTGGTATACAACTACAAAAATATATATTTTTAGGAATTTTTTTGAAATAAAACCAAGATTTACAGAGTGCTATAATATAAAAATGTTAACAGTGATCAGCATATGCACTAGAAGTGTAGGCCACATTGAGACTAATACATGAATAATAAAGTAAAATTCCTTCATGATTGACAGTAACAACTTGTGTAATGCAAATACTTTTATTAAGTTTCAGTAACTTTCACTATTTAGTGACAATTAACCTTTCTTAATGAATGTATTCTGAACAGTCACTAACTTTACATTTTAATGTAAATCCAGCATGTATCGCACCAAATACATTAAATGGAAACATTGAATCACTTTGTTGCCAATAATATGTATTAATCTATATAACTATATTTGTGTTTGTTTGTCCAGAAATTTTCTTGCGCATTTCTTGATAGAATGCTTAAAACCCCACATTGTCAGACAGACCTTTGTCTGCAGTCCTTATTGTATAATGGCTTTTCTCATTCAGAATCATCTTACCCATTTGTTATTTAGTAAAAGGTTTGAATGCAGTGAATACCCTACATGATGAGATGACAAAATGTCGTTAACATCATGACTGGCTTTGATTTCCACTTTGTTTGCTTTTTCACTTGCAAAGTATTTCACATAAACAATGCTTAATCCAAACTGCTGTGGGCTTTCTCAACTTATTTAGGCCTAAAATATGCATATGTAGTTTGTTCAAAATCATATCCTTACCGTTGTGTCAACATGAGTTCATACGATTCTGTATAATTAACTAGCCCGGCATCGCCAGGTGGTTAAGGCACTCGACTCCTAATTCAAGGGTCACGGGTTAGAATCCCTGTTGCAACAAACATGCTCGCCCTTTCAGCCGTGGGGGCATTATAATGTGATAGTCAATCCCACTATTTGTTGGTAAAAGAGTAGCCAAAGAGTATTTTTAGACCATCGATCCTATTGGAACATTAGGCCATTTTGCAATGCTACCAGTTGGTTATTTGGGCTTTAGGTCTATCAACTACCAGGGCCATTAAGGCCATCAACATGTTGAAGTTCCTCACAATTACTGAAGATGTGCACAGCTGGAATAATGAAGTGCATGGCACTTGGTTGGTTGTTGTGCAGCTGCATAGCTAATAGAAAACATTAAACACTGTAATAAATAAACAGTTATTTTCCTGTAACAGTGTGACTAAATCCAAGTGTATACCAAGAACTTTGGTGAGCAATAGAGAAATAACCAATATAATAAACTTTCAAAGATGTGTTATAGAAAAGTTAATGTATTTTCTTAACTGCTAATTATTGTTCCCCCCAACCCCAGTTACTATAAGTGTAAGTAACTTTCATTTCTTACCTCCTAAAAATGAAGACATATTCTCTTCTGGAATACCACTTCCACTGCTATCATCTTGTTGGCAATCAAAGTTCAATGATGGTGAGCAACCCGGATACGATGCCCGATAAGCTGGATTTAGCTGCTTTGATTTCTTCATTCTCAGCCGAACACTGGACCGCCTGTCTGCTGAGTTATTAACAACAGCTGATGTCTCTATCACATTCTGTTGCACTGAAGTATTTTCTAAAATTGTATTCTCACACCCAATGGTTTTCTTTTCAATGTTTTTATTTTCACCAATTTCATCATCACTTTTTTGTAGAAAAAAAGACTCACACTTATCATTAGTTTTCTCTTTAATACAAGTTGTTTGTCTTACATTCTCTGTACCTTCCTTATCACAGTAAACTTTACTGTTTATATTTCCCACCACATCAGCAGAAGTGTACCTAACAGCTGTTTGTAACATTTCAGAAATATCACTTTGACTTTCTCTTATCTGTTCATAACATAAATCTGAACATCTACCAACGTTCCACATATTCTCCTCTGTCTTTTTAACTGTTTTCTGATCTAGAGTTTCAAGATATGATATGTGACAACACTTAGACAGCTCTTCAAGTTGTGCAGGACTAATTCCCGTCTCTGATGGAGTGGCTTTCTCCTGTGTGGGATGGCTCTCTGCACAACTCACACTGTCCATCTTATCTTCATTTCTATAATTCATGTACAATTAAATATACATGTTATGTAGTGTTAGATAGTTTATATATATATACAAGCAACAATGAATATTAACAGTAATACTAACAATAACTGAACTAATGTTACATGTTGTAACAACATCAAATAAAACAATGACATAAAACTTAAATTTAAGTGGTTTAATCAAAATATTAATTGAAACCTGTTGCTCTTTACTAGTTTACACTTTACAGACCAAAGGTCAGATAAGTTTAGTAGTTGTAGGAGTGGAGATCACTGTCAAGAGAAGAAAACCATCACATGACAAGGGGTAGAGTTTAAAAAAACAAAATCACAATTGTTACACAAGAGTACTTGATGCCTGAAGACTAGGAATTTGTAATTAAAACTTTTGCTCAAAATAATTAAAATGCTATACAGTTGAAAAAACACAGATATATTAAACTCACATCAGCAACAAATCAAATGTGATTAGTCCTGAGAACAGAAAATGTTTGATGTACTAACATTCATCTGCTCAACTGTTTCAGTATGTAAGAAACACTTGATAGTAATATTGTATGCCATGAAGATAAATAAAGTTTCTCTATTAGTTCTAGTTTTATTTTAGTTGGATCTTAAGATCTATATATATGTAAAAACGGCTCGTTCTGGTTGAGAAAATTTTTTACGTAGAGGAGCGAACAACGTTTCAACCTTCTTTGGTCATCGTCAGGTTCACAAAAAAAGGTAAAGGTAACTGGAAAAGGACGATGACCAAAGAAGGTCGAAATGTTGTTCGCTCCTCTACGTAAAAAATTTTCTCAACCAGAACGAACCGTTTTTACATATATATTTTTCTCTGCAAGTGAGTTTTCTCGTCATCACTGGATCTTAAGTTCATTAGTATTTCTTAGTTATTTTAAGGACTAAAACAGTACATTGCAAACCTTGGTTTGTGACCCCAATTTGGGCTGTGACAGACACAGTTTGTCAAAAAACATTTGTGCACACCAAACAAAGATCAATGAACTGGTTAAAATAATTTTCAAACAGACTAGGTTGTGCACATATGGTGCATCTGAAATGTGATAAGTAATTTGATCTACTACACTAAAGATAAGTAAAATTTGTCTATTAGTCCTAGATAAGTACATTAACTAGATCTTCAGACAATCTCAGTTATGTTATGTTTAGTTTCAATGTCATCTTACTGGGCATTCTGGGCATTGAAATTCCTCAGCATTGATTTACTGGGCTCACTGCTTGTGAGGTCTTCAGCACTCAGGCTTCTGACGGACATTGAGTCCTCACTAGACACTGGAGTTGTGGACAATACTTGAGAACCATAGCCACTGGATAATGCACTTGGAGTTTTGGCTTGTACCTAAGTCATCAATAAAGATGGAAAATCAGATGTTTAGTACTCAGAAATATGTATAGTGTCCATAAAATTATTTACTCATAATCAAATATCTTAAAAAGTAAATACTGAAGTTATGATATATCTCTGGTGGTGATAAAAGTATAACAAAGCAAGTGATGTCATTAAGAAACAGCTTATGTAACTACAACTAAATTTGTTTGTTTATTACTAAACACAAAGCTACACAATAGGCTAACTGTGCTCTGCCCATCATGGGTATTGAAATATGGTTTCTGGGGTTGTAAGTCCACAATTATACCTTTGCATCACTGAGAGGACAACTACAACTAAAAATATTGAATGTAAATAGCCATTGGATGAATATGCAGTGGTGATGACAAGATGTGATTCATGTTTAACAACTAGAAAATGGTAAATATAAACAAAATATTATGAAGTTATCACAAAGACATAAAAATAGAAACTGATATCTTGAAAGATTAACAAAGATTCTCAGAGCTATATTTTGGTATCGTAACAATCGTATCTCATAAACAAGACACTGTAAATGTGCTATTTTCAAAGTCATGAGTTACATGATTCAAAGACTTTTTGTAATATCATAAGAATCATATCTCATAAACAGGATACTGCAAATGTGCTATTTTCAAAGTCATGAGTTACTCAACTCAAACTCTTGCCTATCTTTTACATGTGAATTTATGAACTGTTCTGACTTAAATTCCCTTTCTTTTTTATGCTTATTATAACATAATTTGTAATAACTAGTTTTTCAGAAATACAGGCCCAATTCTCAAGAAGGAAAAATGTATTTCAGAATTTTCATGTAATTTTGTGAAATATGCAAACAATACATTGAAACAGACAAGGTAATTTTTAACTAACTTAGGAACCAAAAGGAAAGAAGTACATTACTGATGTTATATATTAATAATGTGCAACTGTAGAACGATAAAAGAAAATCTGGAGTTTGTAAAACATTACAAAATTTTCAGTAACTTTATAAACCTTATAAGTTCATTAGTTTTGATTGTTACCATATATCTTGATTCTTCTGAAATAAGTCGTACTTTAAAACTGTTTACATTTCCCTCACTACTTAATCTACCATCTTAGTAAAAGCTACCTGAAACTCTGTCAGACTATCCTGAGTTGCAGAGTGTTTAAGATTTCTTTCTGTAAAACCAATTTTTTCCTTAAGATTTGGGTCGCTGTTTCTCAAACATCTGCTGCTTATTTTCCTGTTGTTGGACTCCAGTTCTGCTAAATCTAATTTGCTTCGTATTTCTTCTTGGGAGTTTCTTTCAAGAGTTGTACTACTTTCCTCTGTATCATCAGAAGCCTACAAAAAAACAAGTAATTTATACAGGCATGAGTATATGTACATAACAGCTGGAAGTTGTTCATCTAGGGTCCCTTACAAAACTGGGTAAAACCTCTACTCCTGTGACAGGGTCCCTTACAAAACTGGGTAGATCTTCTACTTCTGTGACAGGGTCTCTTACAAAACTGGGTAGAACTTCTACTCCTATGACAGGGTCCCTTACAAAACTGGGTAGAACTTCTACTCCTGTGACAGGGTCCCTTAAAAAACTGGGTAGAACTTCTACTCCTATGACAGGGTCCCTTACAAAACTGGGTAGATCTTCTACTCCTGTGACAGGGTCTCTTACAAAACTGGGTAGAACTTCTACTCCTATGACAGGGTCCCTTACAAAACTGGGTAGAACTTCTACTCCTGTAACAGGGTCCCTTAAAAAACTGGGTAGATCTTCTACTTCTGTGACAGGGTCTCTTACAAAACTGGGTAGAACATCTACTCCTGTGACAGGGTCCCTTAAAAAACTGGGTAGAACTTCTACTCCTATGACAGGGTCCCTTACAAAACTGGGTAGATCTTCTACTCCTGTGACAGGGTCTCTTACAAAACTGGGTAGAACTTCTACTCCTATGACAGGGTCCCTTACAAAACTGGGTAGAACTTCTACTCCTATCACAGGGTCCCTTAAAAACTGGGTAGAACTTCTACTCCTATCACAGGGTCCCTTACAAAACTTGGTAGAACTTCTACTCCTATGACAGGGTTCCTTACAAAACTGGGTAGAACTTCTACTCCTATCACAGGGTCCCTTAAAAACTGGGTAGAACTTCTACTCCTATCACAGGGTCCCTTACAAAACTTGGTAGAACTTCTACTCCTATGACAGGGTCCCTTACAAAACTAGGTAGAACTTCTACTCCTATCACAGGGTCCCTTAAAAACTGGGTAGAACTTCTACTCCTATCACAGGGTCCCTTACAAAACTGGGTAGATCTTCTACTCCTATGACAGGGTCTCTTACAAAACTGGGTAGAACTTCTACTCCTATCACAGGGTCCCTTACAAAACTGGGTAGATCTTCTACTCCTATGACAGGGTCTCTTACAAAACTGGGTAGAACTTCTACTCCTATGACAGGGTCCCTTACAAAACTGGGTAGAACTTCTACACCTGTGACAGGGTCCCTTAAAAAACTGGGTAGATCTTCTACACCTGTGACAGGGTCCCTTAAAAAACTGGGTAGATCTTCTACACCTGTGACAGGGTCCCTTACAAAACTGGGTAGAACTTCTACTCCTGTGACAGGGTTCCTTACAAAACTGGGTAGATCACAAAACTGGGTAGAACTTCTACTCCTGTGACAGGGTCCCTTAGAAAACTGGGTAGAACTTCTACTCCTGTGACAGGGTCCCTTAGAAAACTGGGTAGAACTTCTACTCCTGTGACAGGGTCCCTTAGAAAACTGGGTAGAACTTCTACTCCTGTGACAGGGTCCCTTACAAAACTGGGTAGAACTTCTACTCCTATGCCAGGGTCTCTTACAAAACTGGGTAGAATCTTTACAACTATGACAGTTGTACATAAAAGGTGATTTAAAAGTAGCACATCATCATGATCTTTTGAAGTCCTGACATTACTTATATTGAAAGATCTTCTAATACAATTACATATGACCACAAAGTCATCTTTATGAAATGTAGAAAGCACATAACCAAAACTTGTGAAAAATAAAAGATTCTTTCACCAAGGAAGCCTCAAGTTAAATCCACACAGAGAAGTCGCTTCTACATGTCTTTAAGAGACTAACCTGTTGACTGGCAAGTATTTCAGCTGCTACGGCAACTCCGAACCAAATTCAAAATACAACTCTAATGCTTCTTCATTTTGTAACTTTTTTCGTAACGCCATTTTGGATCAAAAGTGAAACAATTTGTAAGTAGGTCAAATGCATATATTTAAAATCACGTTGATAACACAGTATTGAGAACGAATTAACTCATCCGTGGCACTGTATTACTGATAAGATTGGATGAGTTATCTCATCTACAACACTGAACAGGTTAATGCTATCCCAATGAAGTATTTCAATAAACAGCTAGTGAAACATAAATATTGAAATCATAACAATCCAGGACTTTTGTATTATCATGCATTAATATAGTAATTCTGTCATAATTTGAAAAAAATAATTAAAAACTCTAGGTTCTACACTTTAAAACACTACTCTTACAACAAAATAAGGAATATTTTTCCTAATACCATTAAGTTTACTTCATTAAAATAGCCTTTTCCACGTTTGAAAAAAACTAAATAACATAATTTGAGTGTTGAAAAGTTATAAAAAAAAAAGAGTTTCTTTATATATCAAGACACTGATATTTAAATATATATTTAGATGAATAAAGAACTTCTGATTTTGTTCTGAACAAGAAAATAAATCATGAACAAAACAAACAGTTTACTTCCTCAAGAAGTTCTTGGCCACGAATGAGATGCAAGTCTCGATTAGTTTGTTCTTCCAACAGCGTTGACATTGGTTTCACTAGTTTCTTGGGTTGGGGACTCATTCCACTTAATGGAGAAGCTGTAGAACACATTAAACATAAACATACATCATGGAGAGTAACATCAATACATTTACAGTGTTAATTACTGGTGTAGTCATGTCTATGTAGAACACATTAAACAGAAACATACATCATGGAGAGTAACATCAATACATTTACAGTGTTAATTATTGGTGTAGTCATGTCTATGTAGAACACATTAAACATAAACATACATCATGGAGAGTAACATCAATACATTTACAGTGTTAATTACTGGTGTAGTCATGTCTATGTAGAACACATTAAACATAAACATGCATCATGGAGAGTAACATCAATACATTTACAGTGTTAATTATTGGTGTAGTCATGTCTATGTAGGACACATTAAACATAAACATACATCATGGAGAGTAACATCCATACATTTACAGTGTTAATTATTGGTGTAGTCATGTCTATATAGAACACATTAAACAGAAACATACATCATGGAGAGTAACATCCATACATTTACAGTGTTAATTATTGGTGTAGTCATGTCTATGTAGGACACATTAAACATAAACATACATCATGGAGAGTAACATCAATACATTTACAGTGTTAATTATTGGTGTAGTCATGTCTATGTAGGACACATTAAACAGAAACATACATCATGGAGAGTAACATCAATACATTTACAGTGTTAATTACTGGTGTAGTCATGTCTATGTAGAACACATTAAACATAAACATACATCATGGAGAGTAACATCAATACATTTACAGTGTTAATTATTGGTGTAGTCATGTCTATGTAGAACACATTAAACATAAACATACATCATGGAGAGTAACATCAATACATTTACAGTGTTAATTACTGGTGTAGTCATGTCTATGTAGAACACATTAAACATAAACATGCATCATGTAGAGTAACATCAATACATTTACAGTGTTAATTATTGGTGTAGTCATGTCTATGTAGGACACATTAAACATAAACATACATCATGGAGAGTAACATCCATACATTTACAGTGTTAATTATTGGTGTAGTCATGTCTATATAGAACACATTAAACAGAAACATACATCATGGAGAGTAACATCCATACATTTACAGTGTTAATTATTGGTGTAGTCATGTCTATATAGAACACATTAAACAGAAACATACATCATGGAGAGTAACATCCATACATTTACAGTGTTAATTATTGGTGTAGTCATGTCTATGTAGGACACATTAAACAGAAACATACATCATGGAGAGTAACATCAATACATTTACAGTGTTAATTACTGGTGTAGTCATGTCTATGTAGAACACATTAAACATAAACATACATCATGGAGAGTAACATCAATACATTTACAGTGTTAATTATTGGTGTAGTCATGTCTATGTAGAACACATTAAACAGAAACATACATCATGGAGAGTAACATCAATACATTTACAGTGTTAATTATTGGTGTAGTCATGTCTATGTAGAACACATTAAACAGAAACATACATCATGGAGAGTAACATCAATACATTTACAGTGTTAATTATTGGTGTAGTCATGTTTATGTAGAACACATTAAACATAAACATACATCATGGAGAGTAACATCAATACATTTACAGTGTTAATTATTGGTGTAGTCATGTCTATGTAGAACACATTAAACAGAAACATACATCATGGAGAGTAACATCAATACATTTACAGTGTTAATTATTGGTGTAGTCATGTCTATGTAGAACACATTAAACATAAACATACATCATGGAGAGTAACATCAATACATTTACAGTGTTAATTATTGGTGTAGTCATGTCTATGTACAATTCACTGGAACACCAAATTTAGGAGTATTACTCAGAAGCTGTAATACATATGGTTTATTTTCTGGAAAAAACAGACTTAGATTTTCAGAAGAAAATACCATTTAATAATAATTTTCACATACTTCTCTCAGTTGTTAAACTGGAAAAGTAAAATGTTACAGAGAAAGTAAATTATACTAATGGTGACAAGAAGGAAACTACCTGTACTTTACTGAGTGCTGATGTATTATACACTTTATACGCTTTTAAAATATCACACATTATTCCTAGTCTTTCTGTAAAAATAAATCTATTCTAAATATTTCAAAGATAAATCACTAGTTTAGTCACCAAAAATCAAACAGATGAACTGATTATTTGATAAATTCCATTAAAAAGTGCTCAGTTAGCATGCAAACGGTGAAAACAATCTTCAAGCAGTGATGAGATGGTGAATGTAACATAAAACAGCTTCTAATGCGTGAAACAAAATAAAAATATCTACCGCATCCACCCCATGCAATGAACATGATTTAAAGTGCATGCACTTAACAAACAGGAACAAAAGATGGGGGTCAAGTTTTAGTTACACACATACATTTGGACGTAGACCCCTGCCACAAGTTGAGATTGAAACTTAGGTTCAGAAACGTTGGACGAGCTGAAAAAAAAAAGAGTGACTGTTCTCGTTTTCCCCAAAATACATTCACTCTTAAAAATACAGTTGTAATATATAAATACATATATATATATATATATTCAGAACATTGTAATTATAATTCCAGGGTGTCATTTAAGGCTCATATAATTTAAATAGTTCAGAAACCCAACATTGTGTCACACAATTGCTATTACATAAAAATAGAATAAAAAGTGAATTCAAGTTTTAATTAATGGAGTTTCATTCAGTGATGATGTATATACTATCTTGATGATTAAAATAATTATGCCATATACAAATATTACAAAACCCAGTAAAATGTATTGGTATGGAATCTAAACTCCCATTCTACTTAATACAACTTTTGATTCATACTGAAAACAGTTATGAGTCTCCCACTTAAATATCACAAAATACATCAAAGGCACTTTTAACAGATTTTATATGCATCTGTTACCAAGTATTGTTCACACATTTTTATTAGTTAATGAAATAGATTTAAAACAATTTCAAAAGGAGTAACTTTTCAAGCCTCAACTCTATCGAAGCTGGTCCCAAGCCTATTTATAAAAGATGTTTGGTTTATGCCAGCCAGACAGATGACCATAAAGCACAAATTTTGCCAAATTAATCCAAAACCAAATTACTTGGAGTTGGGCTAATTGTTGAAAGATATACTTACAAAGCTAGGACATCACTCAGAAGCAAAATGGAGCATCTTAGTACTGCAAGTAGTAGAATAGAACAAGACCCATTATTTAAATATCTTGAATCAACTGGGAAGGAGAACATCATCACTTTAGTACTGCAAGTAGTAGACTAGAACAAGACCAATCATTTAAACATCTTGGATTAACTGGGAAGGAGAACATCATCACTTTAGTACTGCAAGTAGTAGACTAGAACAAGACCCATCATTTAAACATCTTGAATCAACTGGGAAGGAGAACATCATCACTTTAGTACTGCAAGTAGTAGACCAGAACAAGACCCATCATTTAAACATTTTGGATCAACTGGGAAGGAGAACATCATCACTTTAGTACTGCAAGTAGTAGACTAGAACAAGACCCATCATTTAAACATCTTGAATCAACTGGGAAGGCGAACATCATCACTTTAGTACTGCAAGTAGTAGACTAGAACAAGACCCATCATTTAAACATCTTGGATCAACTGGGAAGGAGAACATCATCACTTTAGTACTGCAAGTAGTAGAATAGAACAAGACCAATCATTTAAACATCTTGGATCAACTGGGAAGGAGAACATCATCACTTTAGTACTGCAAGTAGTAGAATAGAACAAGACCAATCATTTAAACATCTTGGATCAACTGGGAAGGAGAACATCATCACTTTAGTACTGCAAGTAGTGGACCAGAACAAGACCAATCATTTAAACATCTTGGATCAACTGGGAAGGAGAACATCATCACTTTAGTACTGCAAGTAGTAGACCAGAACAAGACCCATCATTTAAACATCTTGGATCAACTGGGAAGGAGAACATTATCACTTTAGTACTGCAAGTAGTAGACCAGAACAAGACCCATCATTTAAACATCTTGGATCAACTGGGAAGGAGAACATCATCACTTTAGTACTGCAAGTAGTAGACCAGAACAAGACCCATCATTTAAACATCTTGGATTAACTGGGAAGGAGGACATCATCACTTTAGTACTGCAAGTAGTAGACCAGAAAAAGACCCATCATTTAAACATCTTGAATCAACTGGGAAGGAGAACATCATCACTTTAGTACTGCAAGTAGTAGACTAGAACAAGACCCATCATTTAAACATCTTGGATTAACTGGGAAGGAGAACATCATCACTTTAGTACTGCAAGTAGTAGACCAGAACAAGACCCATCATTTAAACATCTTGAATCAACTGGGAAGGAGAACATCATCACTTTAGTACTGCAAGTAGTAGACCAGAACAAGACCCATCATTTAAACATCTTGGATCAACTGGGAAGGAGAACATCATCACTTTAGTACTGCAAGTAGTAGACCAGAACAAGACCCATCATTTAAATATCTTGGATCAACTGGGAAGGAGAACATCATCACTTTAGTACTGCAAGTAGTAGACTAGAACAAGACCAATCATTTAAACATCTTGGATCAACTGGGAAGGAGAACATCATCACTTTAGTACTGCAAGTAGTAGACTAGAACAAGACCCATCATTTAAACATCTTGGATCAACTGGGAAGGAGAACATCATCACTTTAGTACTGCAAGTAGTAGACTAGAACAAGACCCATCATTTAAACATCTTGGATCAACTGGGAAGGAGAACATCATCACTTTAGTACTGCAAGTAGTAGACCAGAACAAGACCCATCATTTAAACATCTTGGATCAACTGGGAAGGAGAACATCATCACTTTAGTACTGCAAGTAGTAGACCAGAACAAGACCCATCATTTAAACATCTTGGATCAACTGGGAAGAAGAACATCATCACTTTAGTACTGCAAGTAGTAGACTAGAACAAGACCAATCATTTAAACATCTTGGATCAACTGGGAAGGAGAACATCATCACTTTAGTACTGCAAGTAGTAGACTAGAACAAGACCCATCATTTAAACATCTTGGATCAACTGGGAAGGAGAACATCATCACTTTAGTACTGCAAGTAGTAGACCAGAACAAGACCCATCATTTAAACATCTTGGATCAACTGGGAAGGAGAACATCATCACTTTAGTACTGCAAGTAGTAGACCAGAACAAGACCCATCATTTAAACATCTTGGATCAACTGGGAAGAAGAACATCATCACTTTAGTACTGCAAGTAGTAGACTAGAACAAGACCAATCATTTAAACATCTTGGATCAACTGGGAAGGAGAACATCATCACTTTAGTACTGCAAGTAGTAGACTAGAACAAGACCCATCATTTAAACATCTTGGATCAACTGGGAAGGAGAACATCATCACTTTAGTACTGCAAGTAGTAGACTAGAACAAGACCAATCATTTAAACATCTTGGATCAACTGGGAAGGAGAACATCATCACTTTAGTACTGCAAGTAGTAGACCAGAACAAGACCCATCATTTAAACATCTTGGATCAACTGGGAAGGAGAACATCATCACTTTAGTACTGCAAGTAGTAGACCAGAACAAGACCCATCATTTGCTCATGTTAATGGTTGTGTTTAGTGATAGTTTTATTTTCTAGATTTTTCTTTGCTTCTTTAATTTCCTATAGAAGGTGATTGCTTGTGTTTTCGTTGGATTTAACACGACTCTCCACTTGTTGCTCCATGTTGAGACGTTATTTAGTGATTCTTGTACGCGAGACATGGCTATCACTCAAGGTTTCTGAGGGTGCTCCAGATAGCGACATGTCGCCCTGCGTATTGTGAATTGTGTGTGTATGTTAGATTTGGAAAAGGTATGTCACTGACGAAAATTATGTATAGAAGTGGAGACTGACTGATCCTTGGGGCACTTCTGCAGTTATATTAAATGATTTGGATATAGTTTTATTGACTTTTACTTGTGCTGTTCTATTGGTTAAGAAATTTGAAATCCATTTAACTATCGTGGGATTTATTTGCAGGTGATTTAGTTTGTATTTGATGGCATTATGCCATACGCTGTCGAATGCTTTTTTGACATCTAGGAATACCCCGATGGTTACTTGATTGTTATTGAAAGCTTTGTAGATTGATTCGGTGAGTCGTGTGAGGTGATCTGTTGTTTGCCTATTTTTTCTGGAGGCATTTTGAAATTCTGGAAGGATGTTATTCGATTCGCAAAAATGGAGGAGACGGTTGGAGATAATTCTCTCCATCAGTTTGCAGTTAACTGTTTACCGGCAATAACGTATTTAATGGCGTTTATGTTTCTAATACGCTATTAAGCTCAACATAATTAAAAGTGTTTTCCTCCTGATTTTCGTTTGTATTCAATGTACGGTGCATTACGTTGCAGTGTCCAACAGCAGTCAGCAAGCATTGACGGATTCTAGTTGCCCTGATGTCGTTTTTACATTGTAGCAATGTCCTGGTGAAACCTTTCACCGTGTTCGTCACTGACAACACCGAGATTTGCGAGGAAGAAACCCAAGTGTGAGTGGAGGAAATGAACCTTGAGTGACATGTTGCACTTTATTGTTTTGTATGCTTTTAGAAGTTTGCCTACCAACTGAATGTAATGTGGGGTTCTGTAATTGCCAAGAAAAGTGTCTACAACGTTTTTGAAGGCTTTCCAGGTAATCTTTTCCGGCCCAACTAACAGATCTTCGAACCGCTTGTCACTCATAACATGTCTGATCTGAGGGCCAACAAAAATGCCCTTTTTTATCTTGGCCTCAGTTATTCTTGGGAACATGTGTCTTAAATAACGGAAACCTTCGTCTTCGTTGTTCATTGCTTTCACGAAATTTTTCATAAGTCCCAATTTTATGTGAAGAGGAAGCAAAAAAATCTTTGCTGGGTCAACAAGCGGTTCATGCGCCACATTTTTCTATCATGGAACTAACATTTTACGGAGTGGCCAGCTCTGTCTATAATAATGTGACTCTTTGGCACGACTGTCCCATTCACAGATGAAAAAACAGTACTTTGTATAGCCGAACTGCAGTCCCACTAACAGAGCAACGACTTTCAGATCTCCACAGACATGCCAGTTGTACTTGCTGTACTGGATGTGCTTCAGCAACATTTCCATGTTCTCGTTGGTTTCTTTCATGTGTGTGCTGCATAGCTAACAGGTATTGAAGGGTGAACGTTGCCATTGTGTAACAGAACAGCTTTGAGGCTCAACACTGATGAATCAATAAAGAGACGCCACTCTTGCGGGTCATGGTCACAACCCAAAGCAGAGAACAATCGTTCGATGTCAACACAGAAACAGAGACTCAACCTGTGCAGAAAATTTGGTTATATCATCTTGGCGGCTTCGAAAAACCAAAATTTTCGCACCTGGTGACAGAAAACACCATTCATGCAGTCTCGAACCCAGCAATTCAGCTTTTGCTTTTGACAGACCCAAATCTATGACTAGATCGTTTAATTCTGACTGTGTTATGAGATGTGGATCGCCTGAGGAACACTTTTCAAAATTCGGATCAATGTCACTGCGATTTCCCTGTATTGCAGTTTCTTCATTTGGTTTGTCTAAGGTCCATTCCTCTGGTGGTTTCGGAATTGGAAGACTGTCGTCATGTGGCACGGGTCTCATTGCTGAAGGCAGATTAGGGTATTCAATTGACTTCTTGTTTTTGGCAGAGAAAACAGACACATTAATCAAACAGTAGTAACAGTCCGCCACATGGTCTTTCTGTTCTCGCCATATCATCAGGACAGCAAACGGCATTGTCTTTCGAGTGCTTCTGAGTCAATTTCTCAGACAGACAGCACATGTCGCACAGCAAATGTGAGGCACCCATTCCTGGTCTTGATCATCAATTTTACAGCCGAAGTACAGACGATATGCTTTCTTCACAAGAGCAGTCATTGAGCGTCTCTGATGAACAAGCGTATACTCGCCACAAATATAGCAGAATGTATCGCGGCTGTTACGACATTGACGAGACATATTTACCGACACCAATCGTCCTGTAAAACGTCTATAACATCTAACTTACTTGTTACAGTGCTACTGAAGCAATGCTATATTCTGAAACAATACGTACACACTATAAGGTCTATATTAATCCAATGAGCAGCATCTGTGTATGCAAGCCATTTTATAGCCTGCTGAGACAGTGTCAAGCAGGCTCCGATCTGCCCAGGCATGCCTGGGATGTATACTCCACAGAACAGCTTCCAACCTGGTCTGATTTCATGCCTGTACATGCCCAGACTGCACAAAACATTGTTCATGGGTCTCTTACAGAAAAGAAAATTTTTGGACACAAATATAAGAAAAAACATGACAAAACTGAAGATTTCGAGGAAACGGTACGTAATGGGCAAATATGGATGTAATTTTCGTAATCAGCAGCCAAAAATCTAAAAGGAACACACAACAGTGTTCAAGAAGCAAAAACTTTGTTGTGCAGTGTAATTCATCTGTTTGAAATATTTACAGAACACCGACATGTTAATGCTTCTCCATTCTCATCCTCTTTCAAACAACCTCCAAAAACAATCTTTTTAAAACCACTATTTCATATTGTTAATCTATTAATATTATTTTCATTTTCTGAAGTGGTTCTCCTCTACTTAACACTGCATCTAAGAAACAACTTAAATGTATAATATAATTCTTTACCTAATTCTCTGGACAAAAGTATTGAAGCCAGAATCTGTTTGTTCTTCAGCTTTTAACATTCTAACTTTCATTTTAATTGACGACCTGTTCCTTATGTATATTCCAATTTCTTATTTAAATCACTGGTGATCTCTTCCTCAACAAGAACAACTTCATCATATAAGATCAGGGAAAGTATGTGTAAAAAGAGTATACCTTTTAAAACACTCAACCAGCTACAGTATGCTTTACTATAATTCGGCATTTTAAAGCACACAAAACCATTTTTCATCATCTGTGAGAAAAAAATTAGCCCTCATAAAACCATATTATTCAGTAAACTCTACAAAACCACCAAATATCATCTGTGTCAATCACTAGAAACTGAGAGAGAGACCTACATATATATATAGTTCACATTTATGTCAGGCCAAAGACTTTGTGCAGTATCCCACAATCCTTACGTTACCTACTTTAACGCATATTTCAGATAAACGTATTGAATGGAGTTCAACCACTAACCTGTACGAAATTGTAGAAATCTCTGGGATGATATTTTTGTAACTATATTAATTACTTTTTATACATTTTACTGACTGTCAATAAAAACTTGATGAAATTTGATGCCATATATGGCATACTGTTCATATTAATAAATATTATGCAACGCGTGTAACGTTGTTTGGTTTGGATTTAGCGCAAAACTACACGAGGGCTATCTGCGTTAGCCGTCCCCAATTTAGCAGTGTAAGGCAAGAGGGAGGGCAGCTAGTCATCACCACCCACCGCGAACTCTTGGGCTACTCTTTTACCAACGAATAGTGGAATTGACCGTCGCTTTAAAACGCCCCCACAGCTGAAAGGGCGAGTGTGTTTGGTGTGACGGGGATTCGAACCCGTGACCCTCGGATTACAAGTCGAACGCCTTAACCCACCTGGTCATGCGCCATATTCAGAAACAAACAAACAAGCCTTAACAACCTTACCAAGCCGGGCTGTATAACGTTGTTGTTTTTCCAAAAATCTGTATTGGAGTAATTAAGAATTTTCACTATACAATTTTTCCTATACAGTAATGTTCACCTTTTACAAAAAAACAACAACAAACAAACCGAAATGTTTATAAAGTATAATAAGGAAAAAAATGAGGTATCATAAATTTGTCAGTATAATTTTCTGATGAAAAAAGATGTTTTTGGAATTAGTTTTCTCTTGGCCCCCCAAACTGGCCTCTTGGATATTTGAAACAAAATATGTAAAATCGGATAAAGTAGTTATTCAAAAAAAATTACGATTTCGCTATAGCATCTGAGGTACAACAATAAAGAGTTGATATCTTATTGATTTTTAAAAATTGATGTTGAATTTTTATTTTAGTGCAGTTTGGCTTACGCTTTGGATTTTTTTTACATTAGAGCTAAATATTCAAAATAAGCATATTCAATGTTTCAAAATCTAGTGTTTGTTTGTTTGTTTTTTGAATTTCGCGCAAAGCTACTCGAGGGCTATCTGCACTAGGCATCCCTAATTTTGCAGTGTAAGACTAGAGAGAAAGCAGCTAGTCATCACCACCCACCGCCAACTCTTGGGCTACTCTTTTACCAACGAATAGTGGGATTGACCGTCACATTATAACGCCCCAACCGGTGAAAGGGCAAGCATGTTTGGTGCGACGGGGGTGCGAATCCGCGACCCTCAGATTATGAGTCGCACGCCTTAACCCACCTGGCCATGCCGGGCCGCCAAAATCTAGTGAAAAGCCTTTCTAGCAGCAAAGGGGGAGGGACCAACTCCATATTAATGCCTATGGTTTTGGAATGAGATGTTCAATAAGCACATATGGATGTGAAGGTCGGGTGTCCACACACACATGTAGTGTATGTTTCAAACGCACAGAACTAGAATTCCAAATAATAGGAATAAATACTATAGACTTATGTTGTACTTTATTATTATTGGAAAAAGCGATATCTTGAAGAAAATAAAAGAAATTGTGATTTTTTTCATACCGAAAAGAAATTATATATATCTTAACGTGATATTTATAAGTATTTAATGTTCAGTTAATTTTGGGGCTATCAGTTAGTCTGCCCTCTTGTGAATTATTTGTTTTGGTATTAAACTAAATGTATATATATGCATAGGTGTATGTACGCAGTAAATTTAAAGCAATATGGTGTGTGCAGACGATGATAAAATTTGTGTTTAGTTAGACTAAACTGAAAGTGGTAATGAGAACAGAGTTAGTCACATGCTTGTTCTCACAATAATTGTAAGATTATAGTAAAATGATGAATCATAACGAGCGCAAGTATTTATTTCTAATAAATTTTGTTACTCCTGTAACAAGAGTGTGGGGTATTTTAACTGTTGTAGGTGAGTAGATTGGAAATTATAATATAATAAATAAATATGTTAACAACAATATTATACGCGTTGATATTTTTTCATTCTAGTGTTACTGAATTAATAGTAGGGCTAGAAATTTTCACATTTAATTAAAATAATGTTATTATAATAAGTAAATTGTTGTTAAAGTTTAAACAAACATGGCTAGTATTTATTACTATTATTATTAGTAATGCAAGTTTTGAGAGTGAGATAAAGTTAAATATATATTGAAACTATCAGTGACAGATTTAAGGTTGTTTGCAATAAAATCCTTAGAATTTGGTATAGATATACTTTCTGTTTTGGTTTCAAGTTCTAAGTTTTATTGTAAACTAGAGAAATGAGCTAATTGTTAAACATATCGCTATCTTAATGCTTGAGACGTCTTTTGTAATGGTTAGTTGATTAACATTATTTTAAGTGTTAAGAGTTGGGTATCTTCAATAATTTCAAATGCCATATCCCTGTCAATCGAAGATCATTTGTTTAGCTTAGGTTGTGAGAATACTTTTTATATATTGCTTTGTTGATAGGTGATTAAACTCTTTTGAGATTGGGTGCTGCAGTATAACACTGTAGTACATGCTGTTTGTTCTGGTTATATGATTACTGGTCAAAATTTCTGTCACTTAAGTGTATGGCATAATTTGCTAACACTGGATGAGCTTGTCCATCAATTACTGAACTGACCACTTGTAGGTTTACCAACTTTTTTAGGTATTATTAGTAGAAATTTTAGATATCTGGTGGAAAGTATATTTTTAGGCTCTGTTTTGAGTTTTAGTTAATCATAACATGGTGTTTTTGTGAGTACTTAGAAATATGAAGTCTAAACTAAAATTATATTAGTTAAAGTTATAATATAGAGAAGAGTTGTACATTTGGGTTTTGTGAATTTGAAAACGATTTGCTTGTTAGATAATAGGACAATTGGAGAATGGTTACACTTTGTTATAGTAGTTGTTTAGTTATGATGAAAAAGAATTAATAAAACTCTTCAGTTGGTTTCTAAGGATTTTAAAATTAATAGTAAGCAGTTCATTGTAACTATATAAAAATGGTGAGACCTGATTTGTGTAGTTTATCTTCTTACTAGAAACAGAATATTAAAGCCCTAATATGAGTGCAAAGGTGGGCTGCTACATGTAGAATAATACTTGGTTTAATATATGTCTTGGAATTGATTTCTGTAAAACACAGAAGAATTAGAAGTGATTTAATTGGACATTCAAAATTGTACAATTGTTTCCTTTAGGTGAGCTATGTGTGTAGTGAAGAAATCAAATTGGAAATACAAAATTTAATATTATCAATAATATGCTTAAACTTTGGAAGGCTAGATGAACAAAGATGTTTTGTTGATTCTTTTGTGAAAAGAATAGTTAATTTGATTACAAGGTGGCTATCTAGGTGAAAGCAAAGGTTATTATTAATGAAGTCCAATTTTTTTTTACTGTTGTTACTAATAGTATATCTCAGGGTTCAGTGTTTTGGTCTTTTTATTTCATGTTTATATTAATTATATTTTTAGGGACATAATGAATAAGTTAGTGAAGTTCATGAATACTGTTAAATTCATGAGTATTTCTGGGTGTATTGAGGGGTGTTTGGGTATTTCAGAATGACTTTAATCAATTGATAAGTTGGACACATATGTGGCAAATGAACTTTAGGTATAGTATGTGCAATGACACATTTAACATAAATGGCAATGAACTCACTAGTGCGATTGAAGTAAAAGATCTTAATATAGTGGAGGATAAGCCATACAAACCCTGAAAGCAGTGATCTGTTACTAAAAGTAAAATCAGTTGAATTTAGGGTATATTTATAGATATAAGAATAATCACAAAAGATATAACATGTAATAATCTTCTTCATACAAATGACCAGTTATGCCTATCTTCAAATACTGTGTACATTTATCTCATTTTAAAAGGATATTGACTTATGAACTAGTATGTTGATTCCAGGGATGAAAAAGTTAATTTATAGGGATAGTTAAGATACCTTATTTTCTCTTGATAAAAGAAAGTAAGATGTGATGTTATGGAAGTTTGTAAAATTGTCTTGTGGATTGGTAGGATGGAAGTCTCTGATTTCTATGTTCCAAAGGAAATAGAACAAGAGGACATAAGTTCAAGATTTTGAAAGGACAGGTTAGACTCCAGATAATACAAACTTTTATTTTCCCAACAGGGATATTTGTTTCTGGAATAATTTGTCAGCACGTAAGAGTTTGATAGAGGAATTGACATTTTCCAGCAGAGTGAAGGGTGGATTTAAATTTGTACTTTTCTGTAGGGTGGGTGTGCAAAGACAGCTTTGTTGTCTGTAAGTTATGTTTTTTTTTACAAAAATTTTATTAGTTATAAGCTTATAGAATGTTTTCCCTAGTGATTTGTTACAGATAGTTATATTCAATCTTCCCACGATTTGTTAGATAGGTATATGGATGTTGTGAAGTATTTTCAATCAAATTTGTATATGATGTTTTCATTACTTATTTTGAGTTGTGGGCAATATTAATGGGTCAAATGGTCATTTGTTACCTTGTATTGTTTCTTCGTATGTACATGCTACTTGTATTTGTAGGTGAAACTTGTTTGTTGATGCATAGTGCGTGCATGTGTATTATGCAAAGAAACCATCTCCAGGCTGAATTATATAGATAAACATTGAATTTAAAAGTGAACTTGACACCTACTGTGTTTTTGTATGAAATAATAAAGTTGACTTTTTCAAAGGTGTAGCACAAGTTAGCACCACTAGTGTACATTGTTTGTTTAGTTGTAGTCATCTTATTTAGAAAGAATGTTGATGGTTTGGAGGAAAGTACTGTCAGGATGATCCAAGTGTAGGAAAGTTATTGTGTGGCAATAGGTTGAAATCTCTTTGCACATTTTCCCTGGAAAGGAAAAGGGCACATGGAACATGTATGAGGCTTTTAATTTTTCTAGAGGTTTGAATTTCATAAATTGATATGACATTTTTGGAAAAGTAATGGGTAACTCAGACATGGCTTCAGTTAATAGGGTGGTATAGAATAGTTTGACTTCATTGTGCTAGAAACTACATTAGTGAAACTGTTTCAGGAGGAGCTTAGATGAGTGTTTTAGAGACCAGGATTGGATATAGAAGGTGATTTTTTATGTAACTTGGAATAGGGTGGTATTAAAAAAATTGGATAGCCTAGATGTGCCAAATTTTTTCTTGTTATTTATGGAAATTAAACAAAATGTTTTTGTTTTTTTACTTTTCTTATATTGCATTAGAAACACAGACTTTAATGTTAAATATGTTGTTTCTTTCAGTGTTCTGGGGAGTTGGAGTTGATGTTGCTCTTCATGGACACAAACTTGGAATTTATATAATGTAAATAGTAATGTTTTAGGGGTATTTATGTTGTCATGTGGAACTAATATTAACTACTACGTTTTGTTTGATGTCATTTAAATCTATATATATTTTTTTTGTGAAATGTTATTGAAATTGTATGTTTTGAAGCAATATGTAAATGTATTTATAACCCATAAGCATACATCTTGTCTATCAAGAAACAGTAGTGTTTATTGATTTTGATTTCTACACATTAAGTACATTAGGACTTGGGTGCAATAAATATCTTTTTAGTATTGTGGAAATTGTCTGATATGTAAAAAGTTGAAAGTGGTAAAAATGATTTTAATTACCTATAGTTGTCAGTTTGTGCAGGAAGCATATGTTGAATATATATTCTGGTTAGACTGCTAATAAATGTAATAGTTTATAAAATTTATATCCTAACTAGATAAATCTTCTGATGAAATATGAAAAAAAAGAAAGTTGGCATTACTTCATTGTCATTCTCTCATATGCGATGTTTAAACCATGAAAAGGGAAGGTACTAGAAAAGCAAATTCTGTTAAAGAATTTTGTTTTTCTGTATTATGAAGCTGTAATAAATATTTTATGACATACTCTAACCCTGATATCTTGTTATGGGATACATTTTCTATGTTTTATGTTTTCATAATATGATATTTTCAATATTGTAAGCATAAACCACAACAAACTAATCACATTCTTGGGAGTCTTTCATATGTCTTTTATATATTATTTCATAAACAACAGAATGATGTGAAATTCTTTCCATCTTAAAGTATCAACCATAACAATTCACATTCAAACTGGACACTAATGCTGTAATTTAAGATATCAAATATAATAACACATTAATAAAATATATAAATATATGAAACTATTTTTATTGCTAAAGTATCAAAATATTTAAAAGGATTACCTCTCTTATTTTAGTGTTTTTTTCTTTCTCTAAAATTGAATAGATTTTAATGATTTTGCAGTTTTCTCAATCTGATAAATTATATAGGTAATTATTAATTGGAATTGTGTATTTTATGATGTTAAATAACCATTTATTAGTAGTGTCTGTCATTTTTTTCTTTAGATTATCGGCCATTATACTTACTTTTCTAGAAACAATGTTTGTAGTGTTTCTCTTCTTCGAGGCTTCTTTCAGGTAAAGCTACTTGTATGTAATTGGTTGGGTGTAAAGAAAAAGAATAGAGTACAATTTCAAATATTTGTGTAATTTTTATAATTCTTTTTCTACAATTCTTTGTAATTAACATTTAAAAATTTCTTAATTTTTCTTTAAGACAATTTTTTAGAAACAAATCTTTCTATTTGCTTCTTGCTTCATGAATACCTAGCCTAAACATCTGTTTACATGTATTTTTTATTTTATCTTTCCTTTCCAAACTTTTTTGGTATCATACAATGTTTGTTTTTAAATTCCTTAAGGCATATATAACATGATACAAAAATGAACATTATTTTGGTGTTGATAAATGAACTTAACCTGTCTTACATGACCCAAATAGCTAGAAAAACCTTATTGATTCCACCAATATACCTGATCTAAATAATATGCAAGCAAAGGAAAAAAATCTATCAGTTTAACTTATTAGAAAGACCGACTAATTCAACTTTCCAACAATTGGGGGTTTTCAATCTGAATCACATGCAAGACACTTGTTAAAGTTTGTTTAATCTAAACAGTATTGTTATAGGATTCTGTAGAAGCTAGTCAATGATTGCCAATAACATTTAGTTTCTATAACATGAATAATTTTCTTAAGCACCATAATGACTGAATAGTGTTAAAACTAAGTCTTCTAATCAACAATTTCTATATGTATTCTAAAATATAATGAGCATTAATTAAGGTCAACCATGTTAATTAATTTTGTGTGGTCAATTATAAATCCAAAAATTGTTTTCTTCATCTAGAATCTCAGGCATGAGTTAGCACAGACATATTAGATAAAAAAAAAAGTTTTTAATTCATTATAAAAAATAATAATCAGAATTACAGATTTTAATTGAGGCCAAATTCAATGATCAAGGTTTTACTAACTTACTAAGACTGTTTAGGTCCTAAAGAAGAAAAACATATGGAATTGAACAACAGTTTATCTTGGGTTTAAGGAATTCAGCAAGTTTGGTAAATTATAGAATAGCTAGTCATACTTTAACAAATAGAGTTGTAGAACACAAAAGTAGCTAGTCATTCCCAACATGATTAATGATGATGTTGAACAGCTTATAAAAATTATTTATCACAATAACCACTCATTCCCAACATGATTAACATATTATCATGAAGAACTTTTAAAAACTTGAGCAAATATAACAACTAGTCATTCCTCCCTGACAATGATATAAATTTTAAAATGTTTGTAATACATTCTCATAAAAGTGACAAATAGCTATTCTTAACACAAGTAAAATTTGAACATGCTGAAACAGTTAGTGATTGTTACCGTGTTTAATCAGATTTGTAGAACTGAACAGCAGTTAGTGATTTTGGACATGTGTGATAAGAAATACCCTCAGAACTCAGTTGTAGCAAGCCATTCTTGACCATATTGAGAAATCAAACTCTTAGAACTGGAAGAACTAGTCATTTTTGACATGAAGAATGAAATGGGGTTAGAGATTTGAAAAAATAACCGGCATTTGTAGCTTACTTAGCGTATTAGGAAACATGAGCTATACGAAACAAAAGGTTTTCATTTTACACTAAATGTTTTGATGAAACTGTTTATAGCTATAATGCTAGAGTATGTTATTGTGAATTAAGTGAAATGATAAATTTGGATTAAACAGAGCAAAGCACAGAGGGATTGTAGGGTATTAGTATGAGCCAATTCCAGATTGCTAAACATTTAATGAAAGTGTTTAAGTTTAATAACACAGAAAACATCTGGTAAGTTTTGTTACTGAATGAAATAAAGCATGGGATGTGTGTGCACGTGCATGCGAGCACACACACAAATATACATTGTAGTATTTCATTTCTAAATACCACCATAATCAATAACTATCTAAAAACATTTTCTTATGTTTTGTTTGGTTTTCAGAGATGAGAACAAGGACAAGTGTTTTCGCTGCTGGAAACAACTTCAGTGGCTAGATCAGTGGAGGAAATCTTTACTCTATTTAGGAATGTCAGTTCTTTGTTTTATCAGGCCATCTACTGTATGGCTAGCCATAGTTGCAGGTATAGTTGCATAGTTTATCAAAACTTTATCTATACAAAGATAAGGCCATATATACTCATCTTAGTGGTAACTTTTGTTCTGTTTCAGTTTCTTAAATTGTCAGACTAGGTTTGTATATTTGAAGAAATTAGAAAATAAATTTAATGTGAATTAATATGTTTATACATATATATGTTCATTTTTACTCTTTTTACACTGGCTGTATGTTTCTTTGTAATGGAGCAAGTGATGGGGTATGATAACTCTTAACTATGGTTCTTAGCTAATAATCCATATGATATAAAGTGATTCATATGTCACATACTACCATAAGTTTTGAGAGCCTTGTTGTTTCAGTTGTACAATGTTACAAGATCACTTCCATGGGTTATTACAAATTAATGACACCTCAACCAATTATTGAAACAAGATAAAGATATAGTGAACTGCAAACCTGATTTAAAATCATAGTAGGCTTAAAAATACCATGGTGATACTAAATTGGACCAGCAATCTAAGTAGCCTCAAATACTTTTTTACTATGAAAGAACAGATTGATGTAAACATAACTCATTTTGTAACTTTCTCCATAAAAGATCTAGCTGGAATAATTGGATCTGGTGTATTTTGAAAGTTCTTGTATGTTTATTGATATGAAAACTTCTACTTGATTGGAGCAACTGTATTTTATATAGCATAATAATTCTGTCCAATGCAGCTAGTAGTTTATGATAAATCTAACCATAACTCTTTTGGTGAATCAATTTCAAAGTGATATAGGGGAGGATTGTTTAGTGGAGCATAAGCTGTTATTGTTGGGGTACACCTGTAAATAAGTTTTTGTATTTCTAGCAATGCTTTAAAACATATGACTTAATTAAAGTTTTATAAATGCGAGGTTTTATGTAACAGAGCAAGCAGTAATAAGCCATGCCTTTTAATTAGGTCCAGGTGCTTTTGTTGGAAACATTGTGTCTATACATCTGTCTACTTCAAAGTGTGATAGATTTTAGACTATTATATCTGTCTATAATCAGTTTTGTAAGTTTGTTACTGTTAGAATATCATGTTTATCATTTTAGAGGTTTGTATTTCAATAGGTTAACCCTAGATGCACAGGTGGAGCTCAAAGTACACATGTTACATACATCATTTTAGAGAGTGCCATTCATTATTGTATTATCTATTTAATGTCACTTATCAGCTATTCATTTTAAATAAGTGTTTGAAAAATCTAATTTGAAAAACAACAGCACATACAATGTTCTAACGATACCTTTCAATATTGATAACAATATTTAGACTTAAACAACAATAATTCACTAACTGTCTTATGACTCTCTCTTTTATTGAAGCTCCTGGCAGGGTACTTGTTCACAGAATAGGTCATGAGAGTACAACCTCATGTGATCATAAATTTACATACTCTTCTGCTGCTTTAGTAGTATCTGTACATTACCATGAGGGGATCTAGTGTCAGTTTCATCATACACATGTTAACTCAGTAATATAACTGCTTAGGTAGAAAGTGAGTCAGTGTTTTAATACAACTAAAAATTCCTATATAAACTAAATGACAGAAGGAAATAATAAGTGAACAGTAAATGCAATTGTAATCATGAAAAGAAAAAAATGGTTTGCTATTTCAAACATTCACACATATGTCTTGTAATGTTTCTATATTTGAAGGAAGGTATGCCTTAGACTGTACAGCACACATGTATTGATGACAATGGTATGTCATATGGTTTAACGATTTCTTCTAAACTCTTATCTTATGTTTCATATCATAGCATAAGGAAAGAAGAATCTTCATATGGTGGCTATCCATAATCACCGTTACTAATTTAAATTTCTTAATTGTATTAATTTTCAGAATTTCAATGAAAAACAATTGTTGTGGTAACTTAAGTCTTAACATTTTTTATGAGGCACAACTTTTATTATTAACTTCAGATTCGTAGGTAAACGAATACATGGATTCTTTTTCATTTATGCATATACTTATTTTTTATAATTTAAACTTATAATTAAAGTTTAATTATGTTTCTTACCACTAGGTGTAATGCTAATAACCCTTGCTATCCTTTATCTTCTGATGACTTGCAGAGAAAAGCTTGAACCTAGAAAACCTGTGCTGTTTGAAAGGGAAGCATCTTATGATAGGTAACTTTGCTATCTGAAGTGATATGTCATACATGATGACAACATTCTACTTTAAGTTGCATTCTTGGCATTGTTAAGAAATCTGAAAATTATAGTTGCAATATTTTTGTTGTATTTCTGTACCTGATAGTTTTTTGTGATATATATATATATATATCATTTTATGTGCCATGGTTAAATGCAAATACCTCTAAGTTCATTGTTTTTATAATAAATACTTTTTCTTGGATAAAGGCATATTAAAGTGCTTGTAAATAAATTTATCTTTTTTGGTAGTTACTATTGTATGTTTATCCTTTGATGTGTATGAGTATACAAGTAAAACTTCTATTGGAGTTTTGAATGGAATTTGTGTTTTAAAAAATTTGCACTGTAAGTTGCAGTTTGTCAACTTTGTATATGTAGTTGACAGTTCATTGATATTGCAAAAATTAACAACCTGAAAGTTACCTCTTTTACCTTATTATTTTGAGAATTTCATCTGAAAGTTCCACCTGATGATGATGTACCACTTCACATTGTTCTACTACTGTAATCTAAATACACTGGCCACATTTATCAAATTACAAACGTGACAAATTGTCATTTCTTTTCTGATTCAGATCTTAGTTCTTCCCATTTCTTCAATGTAAGTCTAAACCTGAAATGTTTTGAGATTTGAGAAATTATATGAAGTTTTCTTGGCTTTAAATTAGTAAGTTTTGTACTCTTTCAGGTTTAATGATCTTCAAGATGAAATTGATGACAGCCTTCCTGAACCAGGAAATATAAATGTGGGTGATCAAGAGAAAATACTAGAATTTTAAAATGTGTGATAAATCTTAAGCTTTATTTGCAAAGTTTGTATTTTTTTAATTGAAAACTGGATAACTTTTGATTCCAGTAATTTGCATGTTGTTTTATTAACTAATAGGTTTTATTGCCTCAGGTTAGCCAAAGTGACAATCAACTTATATTAGAACCTATTACCTGGTGCAAATGTATGTGGACACACATTATCAAGTAATATCCTGATAAATAATTCAAGGAAGATTGTTGGTACATACAAAAGATAATTTAGAAAATAGATAGATAGTGTATTTTGGAAGAAGAATGTACTTGCAGCATCTTCAAATCTTCTCTGAGATGACTGAGAAGACAAAGAGTTTAATCCATCGAACAAACAAAAAAGTAGTTTTAATTTTGAAGTGTTCAAGTAATGTAAAATGCAAGTGAAACTAGGATATAATGAAAGTTTTGGGAATGGTAGTTTTCAACTTGCATTACAATGGAGTAATAATTGAACTTTCATAACTAAATGTTATTTGATATACAAATACTTTTATTTGTTGTTAACATGTGCATATTTTGTCTTGAATATAGTAGTATTGAAACTAATGTTATTTTAGATAAAGCATATGAAAAGTTTGAAAGTAAAACAGGTAAAAAAAAAACTGTAAATAAGGATAACCTTGGTCAGTTATATGGATGGATTACCTCTCTTACTACCTAGCTTTGGCCAATTCTGTAGATATATTATCTCACTTACTACTTGGGGATTTTGTTTGTTCTAGTTCCTTAAGCTGCACCTTTAGGTATTAAGAGAGTTCATGAAATACATTAGATGTATTTTGTTACTAACAGAATTATGTAGTGAAACTGCATTCATTGAAAAACTATGTACTTAAAGGAAGCTATAATATTATAAGCATCTTCTTATTTATGAGAAGACATTACAGTTTTCCATGGCTTTTGCTCATCTCTTCATATTTTTTTTAAAGTAAAAATCCATAAATTTTGCAAAATACGAGTTGATACAAAGGTTGCAATATAGGTAGAGTATTAGGGTCTTATGGTGATTATATTTTTTATACAAAAGTTCAGTATAGAATATATAATTTCAATATAAAGATGCATCTTGTATCTGGAAGATTCCAGTTTAAATCTCATTGTTCTTTACTCATGTCATTGATAAATTAAAATATTCTTATGCTACTCTTATTTTCCATAGTTGTTTTTATAGACCTTTTCAGCTACTTGCAACATTTTACTTTGATTTTACTGTAATATGTTACTACAGCTTCTTTTCTTTATTTGTAGTAAGTTTTAAGGTCGTGTGTAATTAATTTAAATTGTTGTTTATATATACACTTACTATTATTCTATAATTATTCTACATTTAATTATATTTTCAAGGTCCAGAGAGTTATTAGATTTTCAGGTCTTGTGACAACCATTATAAAAGGTTTTTGACCTGTCTTTCTTACTGATTGAAAGTATACAAATAATAGTAAGTGTATATATAAACAATTATTCTACATTTAATACTTGACTTAATATAGCAAATAATAATATTTTGAAGATCCAGAGAGTTATTAGATTTTCAGGTTTGTGACAACCATTATATAGTAAGGTTTTAGAAAATATAATTATTTGCTATATTAAGTCAAGTATTAAATGTAGAATAATTATACACTGCATTATAAGGAAAAAAAATGTGTAAATAAATTTGACAGTTTTGAAATATGAACAATCCTGTGTTCTACATATGAAAAGTTTACTGTCTAGAAATGTGTAAGTTTTAATGAAGGAAAAAAAGCTTTTTTTTTTTCTGTAAGTCTTTGACCATCATGTGTTCAGAAGTCTAATGTTGTGGAAAAGTTTCTTTAGTTTAGTTTAACAGCTACTTGGTTTTGCTCATCTAACAAAGCTGGTATAATTAGTTGTTCAAAACAAAAGTGTAATATGTTATAAAACTTATTCAATCATACTAATATATACGGTTTTGCAATGTTATTAACTTCTTTAGTTCAATTTATTATGTAGATGTGTCATCTGCATTACCGTAAACTCATTAACTCCAGTATTTGTAATTGGTTGAGCTGAAACTTTATTGTTAAAACATTTGATTATAGGTTCATTGACCATGTTGTTTTTAATTGGTCCAACATGTACAACTATCTACATCACTGTAGATGATAGATCAGTTCACTGACTACATTACTTTTAATTTATCATGTGAAATTGTTGTCAGTGAAACTGAAAATTTGATTTCTAACCTCATTGTTTCATCAAAACTTAGATTTTTCAAGTCAATTATACTCATCACACCTGTAGTTTTTAGTTTGGTTCAGATTTTAAATTGATATGGTAGAAGTAAAATGCTTGCACTTTCAACAAAGTGCACAGTGATAAATATTCAGATATGTTATCATTCATTATTGTTGTTATGATGTTTAAAACTTTTTTAATAATTAAGAAATGAAATTTTGCAAAAAATAAACCTGGGTATAGAGTTAATAGTTAAGTTTGTTTTTTAACCCTAACAATTTTTATTGTTTTGTGTCATATAGAGACTAATAATTTAGGATTTTGTGATTGAAGAAAAAATTATTTATATGCAAAGGAATTATAAGTATCGAGAATTATTCAAGATACTTTGAAACAAAATGGTACTTTGTTATCAATTGTTTATTACTAATACTTTTAGTTCGATCTAGAAGACAGTTTCTTTTTGTATTTTATGCAAGGTTTTTGCTTGATTATTTTGTTGGTAATTTTAACAATTCTATTTTTTTGACAAGTACATTGCTTCAGTATTCAGTTTTTGTGATATTTAGTAGGTGAAGTACTTGGAGTAAATATGAAACTTTTTTTTTTTTGTACATGCTCTCAGGGCTGTACTGATCTTGGATGGCACTCTATGCAAGTTACATATTATGTGCTCCTTTACAAAAAAAAATCTATCTTTGCTTTTAAAAGATATTAATTTATAGTCTGTGAGAGTGCATTGTTCACACTACTCTTGTTACAGCCTTGCCCTCTGTATTACAGTGGCAAGCCCCTCCATAGTTTACCTCAGCCCCCCCCCAATGAAAATACCATCAATATGAAGTATAGATGGTAAATTATAATAATGTAAATAAATAATATATTATAATTATAATAAATGTACCAAGGTACAGTTCAGAAAGTTGTGCTATTTTGAACTGGGTTTTCAATGCAGTTTTCATTGGAAACTCATACTCTGATTAATAATTCATTATTACAAATTAGAAATAATCTGCTTATGAAAATATGTGTATATGTAAAAGAGGAAGATCACCTAAGTTTCACCCAAGATAATACATAATAATAAAGAACATTAAGATTAGCTTAGATTGAACATTTAATATACCATTAAGAGTAAAGCTTCAAATCAAAAGAAATACAACATAGACATAGTTTACATAGCAGAAACGAATTATCCCATATGAAGTTAATACACTCTGAGGAAAAGTAAGGTCACTATCAGGCTAACTATCTTTCATCATGTTGTGTTTATAGTCAATATTACTTCAAAACAATGTGCCTGTTCTGTTGTAACTTAAAATCAACGTGGTTATCTAATCTTTGTCAAAGCTCAAGATAGAATAACGTTACACAGGGAGCGGCAATACAGCGCATGAGTTTCAGTGCATTCAGTACGTTGCTATGGGACACATGACACATATTTCCGTCTTAATGAAGACGTTGAGTTCTACAGATCTATGTCTCTTTGATGTTAATTGTTAAGCAACAACGACAATTGTGTTTTCCATATTTTATGAATATATGCAGGTAACAATATTGGGGGGAGGGGCTGAAAGGGGGGGCTTGGCTCATTTTTTGGCCCCCAAGCCCCCCTTGGTGCTGCCACTGCAGACTGTAAGGGGTGTTACACTTGAAGTATTATTGAACTACTACTGTTAATTTTACATTGTTTACAAATTGTGATCCAGTTGATATAAACTGTAATAACACTTCATTTCTAGTGATAATTTTTATTTGTGAGAATGTTTAATCTTTTATCAACATTGGAAACACTAGTGCCATTCTTGACCATTACAAGAGAGATTAAACTTTGTCTTGTTATAAAAATTTATTTTTAGACTTTCCATTTACACAGTCAGGATGATATAGGTGTGAATGTAGTTCATGGCTTGTCGTGTCTTATATTTTGCTACTTAGTCAGCTAAATGTAGCTCTCACATTAGAAGTATATTTATATAGAGATTATATAATCTAGAAATTTTTAAAAAAATTTTAATTTAAAAAGGTAAAAACAAATGAACTGTTTGTTTATAGTGATTTTAAGGACATTAAAAAGAATAGAGAAATTGAGCCAGATGATAAGACATCACAATTAGATAGATGACGATAAACTTTCATTCTTTTTTTTATGAAATTTAATATACCCAACTGTGTAAGCTTTACTTAAGAAAGGATTTCAGAGTGTAAAATTAAATTATTTTTTTGTTTTTGTTTTTCTGTCACGCGGTTTACAATAATAGGCTTTTAAACAACTTTAATGTTATTATTTGAAATAAAACTGTTTATTATTCTTGAACTGTTGTGTTAAAAATTCTGTCAAATTTAACTTTTTTTTTTTTTTGTACAGTTGTGACAGGAAATTTAACTGTTAACGTTAGTGCTTTGAAATAAGAATAAAACTTCTAAACAGAATACCTTTAGACTTTCTAAAATAAACCAATATTCAAATAAGTAAGATATTTATATGGTTAGTTTAGAAGATAAACTTTTATTCTTTATATGTAAAATTTTCAAGCTTTACTTGTGAAAAGTCGTGAAAGTTTACAATATTAACTGTACAGAGCTGTTAAATAATGTTTTAATACAGTGTTATGTAATTGTTTATTGTATATAAAAGCTTAATCTCTAAACCATTTACAAGTTTTGAAATAATTAATTCCACCATCATTTCTTTAATATGCAACATGAAAATTATTATGAAATTGGTAAGAAAGTAAAGGTATGTACTACAGTATGTACTACACATGAGTACAGTAGTGTTTATAGTGCAAACTGTGAAATATCATAATCCACCCAAACTGAAAATGATATACCAGTTAAGTCTATAAAAAAACAAACAAAAAAAACATACTGTGCCTAGTAGTATTAGAGCTTTTTTAGATAGTTCTCCCTGAACTGATAATTAACTCTGGCTTTAAATATAGGAATGAATGTTACCTTTAGAACAGCAAAATACACATCAGTACAAAGTGTTAACAGTGAACTTTAGCTGCTAGAAATTCCCTGCTGGCAAAATTGATGCCAACCTGAGTGGAACATGACCTCTCCTCTGGAGATTCCTCTTCCAACAAGACAACGATTCCAAGCATTCAGCAAATGTGGTTAAACTATAACCTGGTAGAAAGGAGGTTGATGGAACACTCGAAACTAGGCTTGGTTTACAAAAAATCCCTATATGAACATACTTAAGAACGTATGGACTTGTGTAAAAATCGAGAATATCAAAAGGCAACCAAACGACTTCAATAAATTTTAAGGAGTAATAGGAAACGTATACAAGCTTGTTTGTTTTGAATTTTGTGCAAGGCTATACAAGGCCCATCTGTGCTAACCATCCCTAATTTAGCAGTGTAAGATTAGAGGGAAGACAGCTAGTCATCACCACCCACCACCAAATCTTGGGCTACTTTTTTACCAATGAAGAATACGGTTGACCATCATATTATAATGCTCTCACGGCTGAAAGGGCGAGCATGTTTGATGTGACGGAGATTCTAACTTACAACCCTCAGAATACGAGTCGAGCGCCCAAACCACCTGGTCATGCAGACCCGAATTTGGAAGCATATTCCACAATCGTACATTGATAAACTGTACGGCATTATGGAATCATCAAATAAGCTGTGTAAAGGAAAGGGTACAACCACAAATGAACTAGTTCATCGTACAACGTATTTGCTTTATTTTGCATTTTCGATGATAATGTTTAGTCCAATGAATAAAGTCCCCTTTTAGTTGTCCCACATTCTGTATGTGACTCTTATCTGCATGCCCATTATGTGTTTTTATATTTATTTCTTTAGTGGATTTCTTTGAATTTTCATTTACACTAAATTCTGCACTTTTAAATTTAAAATAAGCTTTGATTTTTTTAAGCAAAATAAATTTGCTACATTGCTTAGTTAACGCTACTTAATAAATACGTTTTGTTAAGGGTAACGACAACATCCTTAAAATGTTTTGAAAGCACAGAAACTATTGCAGGTAGAAACTAATTGTTTTAACGCAAAGCTGTACAATGATCTTATATGCACCAATCTACAGTGTGGAATCAAGCACACGCGATTTTAGCATCATAAGTTAGTAATTTTGCTGTCGAACCACCGGGGGATATTTTAAGTATAACAAAATCTTTATTGTTATTAATATACGAACAAAATGCGATTAACAACTCGAAAATTTCTGTTTACTGCAAGTTTATCAGAATGTGGAATGGAAGTATAAATTTAAAGATATGTACTTCTTATTTTTCTTTCTCCAGGGGCATTGCGGTATATCTGCGGACTCACACCGCTAGTAATTGGGTTTCGATACCCGTGGTGGGCAGAGCACAGATAACGCTTGTGTAGCTTTGTGCTTAACTACTTAAGAACATGGAACTTTCCATTCAGAATATAAACCTAAGTATTCACGCAACTGCACTCTAACGACGAATTAAAACAATTTATTTATAATAGTATCTCAACATACAAGTCATTCAGTTCGTTTATAACAACTGATATATTAGCCGCACGTTATACTAGATTGTAACATCAATAACTCAGAAAAAAATATCTCGAAATATAGATTCAGTTGGAGATTAAAACCAACAATAAGTGATAAAATGTGTAAATAAATAATTTTAACTCTGAAGAAAAAAAAACAATCAGTTTTTAGTTTAAAATCTTTCTAAAGAATGTGACAAAGGTAATAACTAGTTGGCAAGCGTTACATAACATAGTATAATAGGCTCATGAACCAATTTTACTTACAAGCAAAGCCTTCTCTGCAAATGAAACGTTTAATTCAAGAACGGCAGAAGATGGACCCTGTCTAATAAATAGACTCGCATAGAGGTACAATAACCATGTCACAAAATCAAGTGTCCGCTATGCAGACGTACGATGGTTATTTAACAAGAAAACTTATACAAACTTACGAAAAATGTTCGAGTAAAATAGAAATATAAAGTAACGAGCATGTGTTGTGATGTGTGTGCCTTTACGAAAAGGTAAGCAGAACAAGAGATGTTAAACATCTAATCCGGTGAAGAGTGAACTTTATGTATAGTTAGTATTTAATTTCAATCATTTACCCTTCTGCGAGAAAAAACTTCGCTAAGTTTTAAGACATGAAGCATAACATAATGTTTATTCACACTTCTTAGACTTTTAAAATTTTTCAGGTTTAATAATAATACCATAACTTGGAGTTAGTACTATTTCCGTATTTACTAGTAATAACATGATTGGATTTTTGGCAGTTACAGGTCTCCAGCCTAAATGGCGTGTTAGGAAAGGGCCTTCTAGAGTGAGCTACGGTACAAAAAAGTAATTCTTAAATGCATATTTTCACACTTGTAGTTTAAAGATACCTAATGAACTAACTAAGGAAATTGCGAGGAAACAGCTGCAGTCCGATGTGACGTTTTATATTAACTTCTGACGCCGATATATTTAACTATAATATATATTTTAATTAAAAAAAACAAAAAACGTTTAGTTTTCTTAGAAACAATTGCTGTGTTGAGTATATTGCTACTTCTATCAAATGAACGTTGCACAAAACTACCCATAAAACTAAACATAATTGAAAACTATATTCTTAATGTTTGCTAACTGCAGGTGCTTTCTATACCTTACAATGCTGTGTTTAGGTGGTATGTCGTAATTATTTTCTTGTTTGCCAGACGTACGTGACAAAAATCTACTTCGAACGAAACATTATTTTTAATTAGATATGTTCGTCTTTGCGTTTGACTGCAGATGTTGCAATTAAAATATTTTCACTTTTGATATGTTTCTAAATTTTCCTTCAGTTTTTATTTAATTTTACGTTATATATTCGCCTACAGGAATCCCACGTGATCAGGAACAGGACAGGACGACGAGTTTATAAACTCTTTGGTTGGGGATAAAACATTCAGAAAAGGCATGGTTCGAATGGGATTGGCCTCTCAACATTTCTTTGGTATTACGTCAGTTTGTGCCAGTAACGAATCTGGTGGTATCTTTCAGACACTTCTTCATTCCAATGCTCCTCAGTTTTGGCAAACACGTGGGATCCTAGGATGATTCTTCCTAGACACTTATCTGAAACATTAACGGAATAACAGTAAGCTACAACAATGAAACAAAATGAATATATGTATCAATATAAAGTTGATGACGTGGTTGATACTCGCCATCCATAATCTATTTTGACTTTATTTCATGATAGAAGACCAGGTAAACAGGGCTGAAAAGAAATAATTTAACGTTTCGTTACTTTTAGCACGTAACCTTGTATGTATATGTGTGTGTGTGTGTGTGTGTGTGTGTGTGTAAAACAGATAAATTTATTTATTAAGGAGTACAGTAATGCTTAATAGTATAGACTGACAAGATTTCCAAATAATTTACTCGCTGTAAAACCACCCTTTTGAATGATCACTTTTTCGCTTGGGAAGTCAAAAGGGTGGTTTTGCAGCGAGTAAATTGTTATACAATTCAAAATTTTCTAAAGTAGCAACTTCGTCTACTATCCACCTAATTATCTGATCACGTCAGCGGGGCTAGCACCTAGAGAGCTTGGACTATGTTACAAGATTTCTCAATAATACTTGACTTCTTAGTGGGTGGATGTTTTTGATATTCCGGCAAATATATACCGAATTTTTACACATGGTAAACATACGGACTTATGTAAATATATTTTAAAGCCAATTGAACCCAACAGATGACGCTACATATAGATTGTTTTAAAAATATATATATGTAAAAACGGCTCGTTTTGGTTGAGAAAATATTTTACGTAGAGGAGCGAACAACGTTTCGACCTTCTTTGGTCATCGTCAGGTTCACAAAAACGGGGACTCGAACCCGCTACCGTCGGATTACGAGTCGAGTGCCTTAACCGCTTGGTTATGCTGGGCCTTTACATATAGATGGATGTACACACGACAGTTCCTAAAGATAAAGTATATACTTTATGCAGGTATAACATAAAGAGTAAACAAACGAGAGTGTTAAAAATACGACTTTTCAAAGAAAGTAGGGATCCTGCCAACAGAAGTAATGAAATCAAGAATTAAAACCACAAATTTATAAATATTATTCCTTACTTTGACAGTTTTATACACTTCCCTGTAGACCAAAGTAAGAATTACATTTTATAAATTTGTTATTGTAGTTTTCTCGTAACAGTGCAGTGATAGCTATCAGGGTTATGGCTAGAATGAAAGTTTATAGATGTTGTTTTCAGTACACGGATATATAAAACTGACCAAATAAATAGAAAAAATAAAAGTTTTAACAGAGAATAAGGATCGTTCGTTAATCGTTATTCTTATAGCGATTATACGAATAACCAACAATTTCCGTTAATATTAAATTTTTGTCCTATTTATTTTCAGTTACTCTGCTCTACTCTGGTGAGTCAAGTGTATGTCTGAGGTCTTAGAACGTTAAAAATCGGATTTCGATACCCGTAGTTAACACATCACATACACTGCTAGCAAAAATCTTAAGGCCAATGAACATAAAATCAAAATATGCATTTTGCGTTGTTAGACTCAACTACTTATTTAAGTAGAGCTTCGAAAGATCAAAATAAGAAAAGGGAAAATGGAAATAAAAAACTCTTTTAGCATTTAATAGGGAAAATGTGAACACTATGAAATTAGCCTAAATACTAGCTGGTCAAAAGTTTAAGACTATACTGAAACGAAGCGTTAATCGGTAAACACGTAACGAAACTTAGTTGTTTGTGTTCAAGCATTAACGTTGTAACATCTCTTGTGTTACATTGAGTTAAAACATGGCAAAGGCTAAAAAGTTGACAGAGTTTGAACGTGGCAGAATTGTCGAGCTGCAAAAACAAGGTTTCTTTCAACGTGCCATCGCTGGTGAGATTGGGGGTAGTAAAACTGCTGTTGCAAATTTCTTAAAGGACCCTGAGGAATACGGAACGAGAATTTCAAGTGGTCTGTCCAAGAAAATTTCGCCGGCGTTGAGCAGGAGGATTCGACGGGTCGTCCCCGCAAGACACCAGTCGATCGTCAAATCAGATTAAGGCCCTTACGGTCGCAGAATGCAGCTCAAGAACAATAAAACGCACCTGCGAGAGAAAGGCTTTAAAAACCGTAAACGTTTTCAAAGACCACACCACGAAACAACTCGGTTAAACTTTGCTGAGAAGCACCAAACATCGGACATAGAAAAGTGGAAGAGGGTTTTGTTCTCTGATGACAAAAAATGTAACCTGGATGATCCAGATGGCTTCCAATGTTACTGGCACGATAAGGATATCCCACCGGAGACATTTTCTACACGACACAGTGGAGGAGATTCCATCATGATCTGGGGTGCTTTCTCCTTCCATGGAACAATGGAGCTTTAGGTTATACAGGGCTGTTTAACAACAGCTGGCTACATTGGCATGTTGGAGAGAGCATCCTTATTGACTGAAGGCTCTCGCTTGTGTGGAAATGAGTGGATCTTTCAGCAGGACAACGCTGCAATCCACAATGCCCGCAGGACAAAGGACTTTTTCATGGCGAATAACGTGATTCTTTTGGACCATCCAGCGTGTTCGCCCGAACTGAACAACACTGAAAATGTTTGGGGGTGGATGGCAACGGAAGTCTATAGAAATGGACGTCAATTCCAAACAGTGCATGATCTTCGTGAAGCCATCTTCACCACTTGGGATAACATTCCAGCCAGCCTTCTGCAAATGCTCATATAGACCATGCCAAAGCAAACGTTTGCAGTTATTCGCAATGTCGGCTGTGCAACTCACTACTGAGACCTCTTGTTGGGCATTTCCTACCCTGTTTAGGATTTCTTTTTGGTATGGTCTTTAACTTTTGACCAGCTGGTATTTAAGATAATTTCATAGTGTTCACATTTTCCTATTAAATGTGTAAGTTTTTTGTTTTTTTTCCTTTTCTTATTTACATCTTTCGAAGCTCTACTCAAATAAGTGGTTGAGTCTAACAACGCAAAATGCATATTTTGTCTTTATGTTCATTGGCCTTAAGATTTTGGCCAGCAGTGTATAGCCCATTGTGCAGTTTTGCACTTAACTACAAAACTAACAATCTTAAAACTATTTTGAGTATTCAGCAATTAATTTCTCAAAATTCCATCATTTGCAATATGTATACATATTTTACTTTGCATTTTTCAATTTTAAGCGTACACAAATCAGATTATTGACACAATTACTATCTGTTATAATTGTTAAGACACCAAAATTGTTATAAATTTCATATGGCCTTCCGCTAACAGCTGATAAATAAAAGATATGTTTGTTTGTTTTTTTTGAATTAGCACAAAGCTACACAATGGGCTATCTATCTTCTGCCTACCATGGGTAACGAAACCCGGTTTTTAGCGTTGTAGGTCCACAGACATACCGCTGAGCCACTGGGGGGAGATGTGAAAGTAACACCCAAAGTTAATAAAAAATAAAAATTTGTAAAATTGACGTGGATAAATTATTTAATTATGTGTATTACATGCACAGTTTCAAAGTGATATTTTAGTCAAGTTTTGTTTGTTTGTTTGTTTTGAAATTAAGTGTAAAGCTACATAATGGGATATTTTGCTCTGCCCACTAAGGGTATCAAGGTCCAGCATGGCCAGGTAGATAAGGCACTCGACTCATTATCCGAGGGTCGCGGGTTCGAATCCCCATCACACCAAACATGCTCGTCCTTTCAGCCGTGGGGGCGTTATAATGTGACGGCCAATCTCACTATTTGTTGGTAAAAGAGTAGCCCAGGAGTTGGCGGTGGTTGATGATAACTAGGTGCCTCCCTCTTGTTTTACAAGTGCTAAATTAGGGACGGCTAGCGCAGATAGCCCTCGTGTAGCTTTGCGCGAAATTCGAAAAACAAATAAACAAAGTAGGGTATCGAAACCAGGTTTCTAGCGTTGTAAGTACGCAGACATGCTGATGTACAACTGGGGATAATTTAGTGAAGTTATAGTTAACAGAAGGTAGTTACTAGTTAATAATATTGAACATGAAATTACGTGTGAAAGTGATACATAATACAGACGCATGTTCGATACAAAACGTTTTCTCCTTAAAAGTTCTCTATTAATTAGTCCTTCAGTAGCATAGCGGTATGTCTATGGACTCACATCATTGAAAGCAGGATTTCGATACCCGTAGTGGGAAGAACTCAGCTATCCCATTGTGTAACTTTGTGCTTAATTCTAAACAAACAAACTGTTTTGGAAAATATATTAAATTAAAATTTTCCAGATATTCATTTCTAATTAAGGTTAAGATTTGTAGCAAGATATTAAAAAGTAAATAGTTACAGTTTAATCATTACATTAAAAAAAACATCGAAATGAAAAAAAAAATTTACATACCTACATAGATATGACAAATTTCACACTTTCGCGTCAAATTTATGTATTATAAGGGCCTATATGTAAATTGAATAACACCTTGCAGAGGGCCAAAAATTTTGTCGAGACGGCCTTAAACTAATAAATGATAATACTCATCAATCTAACGATTAATTTATTTCAACAGTTAATATAATCTTAGATTAAACAACCAAATGTACCTTTTATCGTATTCCAACAGCTGATAGTGTTTCCAATATCCATCTCACGTACTGTTTAATTTATTCTAAGAGGTACATAGTACAATCCTTGCTTCATTGTTAGAAATAATATATATAAAACACCAATAACCAGTGGTTTGCGTTCCATCCTAGCAGCGGATATAAAGTTCCCAAATAAACCGTTGAAAGATTAAATGATTTTTTTTCGTAATTACCATAACAGTATTTTGTTATCACAAGAGCGACGACTTTACCTAAAGACTGCATAGATTGGAGGACAATGAAGGCTAAGAGACCAATATTTATTCACAGGTAATCTTTATGCTAGAAGTAGTGCTTAACTAAGAAAACGTCCAACTACAGCAGGATATAAAGTTAGGTTTTAATAGAAACGAAACAACAAAAATATTTCAGTGCTCCCAGCGTTTATTGTTGTTGGAAATAGGTTCTTAATTTGTCCAATAATGAAACTGTGCTCATTAAACGTAATTATAATTAAATAACATCACAACTGCCAGCATTTATTAAAATCACAAAAGTGTGATATAATTAGTTAGAAATATTAATCATATATCTCCATTACTCCCCCATCAAAATAAACAACAGCCTTCGATTAGACTTATGCCTTTTAAATCTTTTCAGACGGCTTGATTCTTTTTAAATTTCGCGCAAAGCTACACGAGAGCTATCTGCGCTATCCATCCTTAATTTAAAAGTGTAAGCGTAGAGGAAGGACAACTAGCCATCACCTCCCACCGTCAACTCTTGGACTACTCTTTTTACCAACGAATAGTGGGATTGACCTTCGCATTATAACGACTTCACGGCTGAAAGGGCGAACTTGCTTCGTGTGACGAGCATTCGAATCCGTGACCCTCAAATTACGAATTAAATGTCCTAACCACCTGGCCATGCCAGGCCGTGATTTGATTGGATAATGAAAAAAACCTTATCATAAATGTAATACGTTTCATCAAGATTTTGTCATCCTCCAATACCTGAGGATGACAAAATCTTGGCGAAACGTCGTACGTTTAGAATAAAGTTTTATCATTACTCATTCAAGCCGGCTGAAAACTTTTATTTTTTAAGAAGTGGATTCCTCGTTATCAAGTCTTTGTGTTTGATTTCTTTGGTTTATATCTATAAATGTTTATGTGCAAAAACAAATAATAAAAAAGATAAAACGAATAATTAAAAAAATAAAAATCCATTGTGGTTTCCTTCCTTATTCTAGAATATTCATATAACACACCTTTTGAATTTCCATTTGCCATGATTACTTGCAGGAGCAAACTGGCTGTGTTGACACATTTAGGAGCAAGGCGAAAAATAAAGGTTTCATTGTACTTTGGGTCAGTTGTTTTTTTTACCATGACGGACTTCTTTCTTTTCACTGGTTTATTGTCCACCAGCATCGTTAACTTGACATAAGAATCTGTAAAACCCATAACCATACAGAAATCATATATATAAGTTTTCTAGAATTACACGTTCATGTTCTAAGTGTAAGTATATTTAAGTATAAAGAGAGACTCTCACGAATTTTTAGAAAGTTGATTATGACGAAAAAAACCATAAAATTACTCGTATGTTACGTGTGTAAAATGCGCATGCTTTAAACCATATACTCCTATAGCGAATATTTTATCTGTACAAAACATTTTAGTTTCTATAGGCTCTATTCTTGAATTTTTCGAGTCCTGGAACAAGCATTGTAAATAGAAGTGAGAAATTCCCCTTCTCTGATGGGATAGCGTTAATACTAAGAACTTACAACACTGATATTTAGGGTTACATTGTTCGTGGGAGGCACAGCAGATAGCCTAATGTAACTTTGCTGAAATAGTTTATTATAAAGAGTTAGTTTTAAGGATGTTTTCCATACTAATTAGTGATTAAGAGCTTGTGTTTTTCGGTTGTTACGTATTATAAATTATCTCGGACGAGTCTCCTATTTATTGTGTTATGTACATTACATATTATGATTTCAAATTGCCAGAAATATTTATATAGAAGTTAATTAAATGTCCATACAGATATTAAATGTATGATATTTTTGAACAAGATTGTTCCATACTATTTTCTATCTTAATACAAATATATTTTAATATATACAAACAATAATATAATTTATAACAAAAGTTATTACAAATAATAATTTATATATAAATGCTTTATAAGCTTACAATCTATATTAAGTTTTATATCTGGTCTGAAGCTAAATCTTTTACTGATGCTCCAGGTCCACGAAGAGCGAATTAATTTTATGTTGATTCTTACACTCAAGAATCTTCTACAAATTTAAGGAACGGACGGGACTTGCACAGTATACATTTAATAATACGTTACATGCAATAAGATGAAACAAACGTAGATATTAAAACAGATGTATAACTGTAAATCCTTTACACAAAAAATTAATTTTTAAGATTTGAATTCACTAATTTGTGAGAAGCTACGACGCTACGTTTATTTCAAGCATGTTCCCAAACTGTGGTTAACGAGTCTCAAAGGGGGTGAAGAGTGACAATATGATTATAGGATGGACGCAGCTCATACCAATATAGTATTTTCCAATAGTGACTCTATAACGCAGTGCTTAAGTATTTTTAACCCTGACACAAACGTGACGAACTGCACTCCCCACTCCCTACCACAATTTATATAATCTATATAAGGCAAAAACAACCCTTTTTATAATAATATCTGAAAATAAAAGAGCATGAGGAAATTTTCTCAAACTCTATTATCAGGTTTAGTTCTCAAATATCTTTTAAAATAGCTGGAGCTCTGCGTCCCCTTCCTGGTTGCGCCAGGGACAGCTGCCTCGCTTAGCCCTCTGAAGAGCGTCATTAACAAAACGTTATGTTACAACACAAGAAAGGGTAACGCTGAGGAAACAGTAATTAAAATATATATATAAATGTTACTCCATTTCTGTGGATTCTGTTAGTGAAATTCTTTGTCAGGGTACCTATTGTCATGAGGGATCTCGAGATAATAAAATTTAGAAACCCCTGATGTAGAACGTGCATCCTGTAAACCGCAAATTAATGTTGTTTGATAATGTAAAGATGCTAAAAACTTAATGTTATTATGAAGGTTTATAATATTTATTCTTATGTGCATTTGAAGTTATATCTAAAACAACAATACTTGATATATTCAAACATAGTAAATAAATTAATAATTCATTCATCCTCGTTATCAGGGTAACCTGGATTGCATCACTAGAAGTTGGAAATCAAATTAACAAATTTCCATCCAAACATTTAATTATTCGATTACATCCAATAAAAGCTTTGATATTTAACGAAGTCTAACATATTTGGAATACTAGTAAAGATAAAAATGAACCCAGTCTTTGTATAAAAGGTTTATTGATAAGATGATCGAGTTTATTCATACTAGATCTGTTAATTTGTAAATTAAATTGAAGCGTAAAATGTATCTAAATGTTGTTCAGAGTAACCAAATGTATAAAGTCTGACGACAATATAAACTCTACTTCTCAAACATTATATCAACATACCGTAGTATATATACAAACTCGAAACTAATGAAAGTTTCGTACGTCACACGTCCATTTTGTAAGTGCTTTTCAGTAAGATAACAACAGGCTTTATATGGCTTTCAATATGGTGACACGATGGCGTCACGTTTGCATAGTTTGATCGATTCAATCAAATACAAAAAAATCGATAATCAAGATGTGTACATAAATTTGCATTACTTTTCAGTCAGGATATTTAACCTAATTTGGTGGGCCTGGCTTTAATGTCTAGAACTTCTTCAAAGTTTAGGAAATACGGTGAACCATATATAATAAAAACGTGTTAGGCTGAAGCTAGTTACTGAGTCTTTGAACCGAGTTATTTAGTTAGCAGGTTTATTAGTCAGCTCAGAAATGAACAGTCCACGATTCAGTCATTTTATCTGTCACTATCAACCAGTTAGTCAGTTATTTAGCATCTTTCTCAAATTTAGAATACTGCAGTTTCAAAGTTAAAAATTATTTTAGAAAGTTATTAGAAAACTAGGATCACTTGATAGGATGGAATAATAGGCATCTGCTTATTTCGCTTTTGGTTAATCCAACTGTAACTCTAAACACTGAGTTTGTGGTCTGATAAAGATACAAAACTAGAAAGTAAGCATAATTTATTTGTGAAGTTAACCTGTCGGTAACTGGCCTGGCATGGCCAAGCGCGTAAGGCGTGCGACTCGTAATCTGAGGGTCGCGGGTTCGCGCCCGCGTCGCGCTAAACATGCTCGCCCTCCCAGCCGTGGGGGGTGTATAATGTGACGGTCAATCCCACTATTCGTGAGTAAAAGAGTAGCCCAAGAGTTGGCGGTGGGTGGTGATGACTAGCTGCCTTCCCTCTAGTCTTACACTGCTAAATTAGGGACGGCTAGCACAGATAGCCCTCGAGTAGCTTTGTGCGAAATTCCAAAACAAACCTGTCGGTAAATGTTGTTCGGGTTAACTTTTTACCTTTTTTGTTGTCGGTATTTAAACGAGTTGAAGTTTCCATTACAATTTAACCCAGCATTTGTCAGTCTACGGTTCGTGGAAAGGTTGCATATTTGTGAAGAGAAAGTGACAGCACGGTGTATAGATTTCATTGTGGTATGCGAAGATGAAAAACAAATTCAGATGGTCCGCAAATTAAAATGTTTAATTGTTCTTACGGCATAAAACAAAATAACTGGGTCAATAACAGAAACTATATTAGGGCCTTAATAATTCTGTCATTTTAATTTAATATTTTGAGGTAGAAGATAAAGTCAGTTCGCTGTGACGGTAGGCCTGTCAATGAGTGACATAGTACTAAACTGACTGGACTAATAATTAGTTGCTGTGTTAGATTTAGCATTGTCTGCTATTTATAATGTGCTAAGATCAGTCTTATGTACCTTAGGCCACTCTCAAGTGGCACAGCGGGATGTCTACGGACTTACAACGTGAGAAATTGAGTTTCTATACCAGTGGTGGGCAGAGCACAGATAACCTATTGTTTAGCTTTGTACTTAACTACAAACAAGCAATACAGTAAGCCTATCACATCAGTCATAACTTATCATAAAAATGATATATATATAGTAAACAACATGCTGACATTTAACGTAGGATAAAAAATGTTTAGGTAGATTGTGGGATAATTTAGTAGTGATTCCAGTGGCACAGCACCATGTCCATGGCACAGCACTTACAATACTATAAACCTGATTTCTATACTCATGGTGGGCAGACCACAGATAGACCATTGCCCAACTTTGGTCCCCTAGTGGAACAGTGGTATATCTGCAGACTTATACTACCAGAAACTGAGTTTCGATACTCGTGGTGGGCAGAGCACAGATAGCCTTTTGTGTAGCTTTGCGTTTAATAACGAACAACAACTTGTAGCTTTCTGCTGAACTACAAACAAATAAAAATCCAGTAGTGGTATAAAAGTTATAGCAACTTTTATATGATGACGATCTAATCCACTCACCTATGAAACAGGAATTCTCTGGTAGCTGAAGACCTTGAGCCTCATGTATTGTAACAGTTAAACGTTCCAGAGTTTGACTGTAAACCAGGCTGACCAGTAACGCACCAAGGTTGGAAGAAGAAACCTTCAATTATAAAGAATATTTCAGTAATCGCTGTTTAAAATGCCATAAACATATTTCATAGAAGGGTTTAATCTGTGTAGAGATGTTTTAACCACATATAAAACATGAACTAACATTTTATTGTATGTGAAATATCAAGTATGAAAACAACAGAAGATTCGGGTCAATCGTGCAGTAAAAAGTATTAGAATAAAAATAATAAATTCAATTCTTAGAAAAACATCTTAATTAATTAATTAGCCTCTTTTACTCTCAGTGGCACAGCGGTATGTTTTAGGACTTACAACGCCAAAGTACAGATGGCCAAGTGTGTAACTTTGTGCTTAACTTAGACAAATAAGTTTTTTTGTAAAGCGTCGTATTTTTAAGCGAAATGTTAAAAGACTTTTTATTTACTTCTAGTTTGTTCCTTTTTCTACACATCGAACATGTGGAACAACGAAAGTGTTTTGGTGTATGAGACGTACTATTTCTGAAGTAGTGTACTAAATTTTTATTAGCGAATTAGGAAAACATGCATGTTATTGAAGTCATTAAACATTGTTCTTACCTTAGGATGATACCGTATAGACGAAACTATTTAGTTCTGTTAGAGGCTGAATACCTCGCCATGTGAGAAGTATCCGTACACTATTTTAACACGTAATGATGAACATAAAACCCGATGTTACAGGGTTTTCATCATGTTGTATCAAGAGTTTCTTGAACCTACGTGTTTTTCGGAGATATGAATTTTAATACATAACATAGCCTACACAGCGTGCTATGTAAGAAAACTAAGTAAACATAAATGTAGTTAGACACCACAAATATAGAGTAGTAATACTGACGAGTATTCAAAATGTGAAAATATTGTGAACTAAAAATCTGACAGAAGAAATATTATAAGCTACTTGGAATATGGAAAACTGATATGTGAACTTCATAGTGCTTTCTTACTTGTAGTGTACTGTATATGATTGTACTAAAGATAATAAGGATGTAATAGTATAGGATATAATGAGATGTCCGAATTGATAAAAGTTGCTGTGAAGGATTGACTTGATTGGATCGTATAAAAGTATCGGAAATATGATTTGATAAAAAGACCAACTTTCATTTTTGGCATCTAATATTTGTATATGAAATGTTCTTATTAAATGTAGGCATTTACGACGAGATGGGGGTACATAAATCACACCCTCCCCATGATATAAAGATTAATTTATTTTTACTAGGTCAAAGACTATCAGTACTGATGTGAAGGAACTGTTTGGGCGTTATGGTGGTGGTTGCATTCCGTACTTTGAGTATGGGGCCTACCTGTTCAGTGATTGCATGTTTAAGAGTCCACCGACATGAAGTAAACGTAAATGTGCTCACTCTAGACTGAAAATTTTTATCAGCATACAAGATGTGTTGTTTTGGCAGGTCATTGTTTAATACATTAGTTTGTCTAGTTCAAAGTAACAATATAATGACTTACTCTGAGCTCAGACATTAAAAAGAGTCAAGTTAAAACTAAAAAAATACCGAAAGAAAACTATGCTCGTCGACCAAGTTTCGTGGTATCACCTTCAATAACCACCTTACATGGGCTGAACTTTACAGAAATGCAAACAAGTCTATTGCTAAACGAATCACATATCTGAGGACATTGTACGAAAGGATAAAGGCTGTAAATAATGAACCATTATTAAAATCTACTCAGGTTGTCTACGCCCGCTGATAGAGTATGTTTAGGAAGATCACCTGCAATAAACAAGCTACAAGCTCAACAAAACAGATTTTTTCTGTTATCTCTAAGGCCTCTTAAATTTATAAATTTCAATCACTAAACGAAAAATTAACATTTATACTATTTTAAAATAAAAATAAGAAATTCATTAACTGCCGTCCTACATACCATGACAAACGCAATACATAAAGTAATTGTCCCATACAACAAATATTTAGCTTCTAAATTAACATTGACGCAATACTAAAATACTCATAAAGAATTGCTTATTATATTTCATTCACGTTGTTTTATAATTTCAGCTTGGACTCAGAACAGGTAGATTACTCGGCGCCTTTCCTGTGAAAGTGGGTTTTCTCGAATATTGGGTTTACTTATCTCAGCCACCCGGCGACCCCGAACACAGGAAGTTAATTCTAATAAGCTATGCCTAACGTTTGTCGTCTTGCTTCTCTTCTCTCTAGTGACTTCATATAATAAGCCATAGCTTTTTCACTGCTACCAGCGCCTCCTGACATTTCTGCAGTTTTAACAACTTCGTCATAGTGCAGTATCAAAAAGTTCCTCTATCTGAATCTAGCTGTGCTGTGTATTTCATAGATAATTAATCGCGGGAGGGTGGAAAGAAGATAATGAAATTCCTAAACACCCTATTTTAGAAAATCTTGCGGTAGTTATTAACTAGTAGAACTTTTGTATCAATGGTGAGAATAAATTGGAAACTTCTTTAACGCATGTTTCTCAAAAAAGCCAAGGTTGGCGTTAACGTAGGTGGCTTGTGATCATGATATGTGATATGCAGGATATCTTATATTTTCTTCCTGGTGTTATTAATATAACACATTAAACATGTTCGTTTATCTAGATTCTACACAATTTTAGCCTAAACATGTGGTCCAAAAACCGTTGAGGTTTCCTTGTTCTGATTACTTTGTTCTCTATAGCAGGTAATATTTATTGTGTTTAAGAGGATATTGCAGTATAGTTCACGTAAGTATTAGAAGGGTTAACACCTGCAACGTTTTTACTGGCTGAATGAATAATGCTTATATGCTACAGCCGACGAATACCGTGAAAGAACAATAATCACGTGGTGATTATTTCGTTACAGAAAGAAAAAGAGCTTTCTCTTAGAATCGAAGCAACTATTTTTTCTCAGTTCCACATGGTTTTTATTGCAACTAGTTCACCAGAGATTCATCTTGAAAAACCAATGAATCTATTCAACAATCTTGTAGAAGCGAGTGTCTGCTTGTTTACACAACTACACACGCTGCATTTACTTTTTAATTTGATTGTAGTAAATGTTGTGTTCTTTTTCTCAAATTTATAACTTTTTTCCACACAAAAACTCACTCTAATTTTCAGATTCAGCTCACTCTCAAATTTACTGGTCGATCCTATTGCCATTATTGGGCTTATCTAATAATATATAAAATACCACAGACCCTTCTTAATGAATATATATATTCAAATACATTTAACATGGATTTGTAACGTGGAATTTAACATAAAATAATTTTCGCTGTTGAAAAAGACACACGCACACGAAAAGCCTGACAATTAAGAAACATGCGTGTTACTTATTTTAAATATTTATTATGCTTTCCAAAATATTGATGTATAATTTTCAAAGTTAAAGCAAGACAACAGTTAAAACAATTATATGTTAGAGTTGCACTTAGTAAAGAACTTTTTACAAAGAAGTAACGTAGTTGATTGTACGTCATAATACATATTTTCATAATTTTGTGGTTAACCTCAACTCAGTTATTCCTGGTAATTAACTTTTCTATATATTTTTTTAGCTAAATCCATATAAGAAAAGTCTTACTTCACCTAAAAAACAGCAAAAGGTTAAATATATTGATCAAAGTAGTTGCATATAGACAAAGTACCTGGTGTCCTTGTCGCTGATTTTTTAAATTAAATACAATCAGCAGAGCTTTTAAACACATGAAAAACTTGGTAAATCAAACCTCATCTACGTTTTTCTCCAAGTCTCTCCAGATAATCAAGTTTCCATTGGTTGTAGAATCAGAGGACTTCAGTGTATAGACGACGTGACCTATGAAGCTGTGTCGCTTTCCTCTGTTACTGTCGAAGGCGGAGAACTTCAAGGCTCGTTCTCCCATTGCTTTGCCGGGAATCTGTTTAATCAAAAATAGCCTTGAACTGTATTGAAATCTCAAAATGTTTGGTTAACAATTGAAAGAGGTAAGTGTAATGTAATAAAAGCACTTTGTCTTTACTTTTACAAGAAGGTTTTGTCACAGTGGATTTTTCACCCATTTTAGTTTAATTATTTAAAAAAAAACAAATTAAAGTAACTAAACCATAAAAGAAGGCCCTAACTTTGTTTTTTGTTTGTTTGTAGCTAAGTGGAAAGGTACACAATAAGTTATCTGTGCTATGCCAACGAAGGGATCGAAACCCGGTTTGTAGCATTATAAGTCTTTAAGCTTACTGCTGAGCCAGTGAAGGACGGCTTGTAGCAAGACAATGTGCAAGTGTAATACTAGGCTAGTCACCAGTGAAAGATGGCTGACATTCGAAAAAGAAAGCTTCTAGGTTTGCAATATTATTAAATTATAATGTTATTTAATAATGAAAATAGCAACAACAACAATAAAAAGTGAAGCCTTTTAAACCTTTCTTCTGGATCCGCACATGGTAAATCCGTTTCTTAGACAAGGACTTCATGATGATAAAAATAAACTTTAAAGAGAAATTAAGACTTTGGTGGCTTCTACTAAAAGATGCAAGTCTTCATTCATGAAACAATTTGGAAAAATGGGTGAAAATTATACGAATAAGCAGGTTACTCTGTGTTTGTTTGTCTGTTTTTTTAATTTCGCGCAAAGCTACTCGAGGGCTATGTGCGCTAGCCGTCCCTAATTTAGTAGTATAAGACTAGAGGGAAGCCAGCTAGTCATCACCACCCACCGTCAACTCTTGGGCTACTCTTTTACCAACTAGTAGTGGGATTGACCGCACATAATAACGCCCACGGCTGAAAGGGAGAGCATGTTTGGTGCGACCGGGATTCGAACCCGCGACCCTCGGACTACGAGTCGAACGCCTTAACACGCTTGGCCATGCCGGGCCCAAGTTACTCTGTGTATAAGAGAAATAAAAATTCCAGACTGGATAATACTAGTTCAGGTCTATCATCAACAGCCAGTCAATTGGAAGAAAAATCTATGACAGTTAAAATTGAAATATTCGAAGGTACTTGTTTGTTGAATTTTACACAAAGCCAATCAAGGGCTATCTGCGCAAGCCTTTCCTAATTTACTGCCGACACTTAGGCAACAATATTTATTTAGCAATATATATAGTGAGATAGATCGTTATATTATAACGGCCCCGAGGATTAAAAAACGAGCGGTTGGGTGATAGGATTCAAATCCTTAACCTGCAACTTATCAATCAGATGTGCCCTAACCATCAGACCATACCAGGCTAAGGGAGATATGTTTTGTACATGCTAGAAATAATTATTGCAAATCAATATGATTCTCGAACATTTGATAAATATGTTTTCTTACTCATAGTGCTAGCAATAATCTCGTGGCTTATATCATTACAATTTTGGGTTCGATCTCTGTCGTGGACACATCACAACGGGTTAATTGTGTAACATTAATGTATCGTCTATATTGTTGCCTGAGCTGAAATTTCTAGAAACTCTCCTTACATCTATAAATATAACCAACGCGATGCGGCACAGCGAGTATGTATTGTGGGTTTGCTATTGTTGGTATACAATAAATCTTGGAAGCTATAATTGTGATTAATGCTTATTAATCGGAAACTTTAGATACTTGACCAGAGACGTTCGCAAATTAGGAACAATACAAATAATTTAATTTCAGTGGATTTACATTGGACAATATTTTTTACGAAAATATTATATAACTTAACCGGTGAAAACTTAACATGTAATTAGCTAAGAACGAAGAACGCAGAGTTAGATAGCTTTTGTTAAGTGAATTGTACCAATATTGATTCGAAATCAACTCGCTCACCGTGAACCCTCAATAAGACATCAAGTAAGTTCTAGACCAGAAAGAAGACTCGATATTGTTTGCCAGTTTGTAAAATTTCTGTACATACATCTTTATTTGTAATGACCGTTATTGTAAGATGTATTATTGTTTTTATATCAAAATATATTTTTATTAACTTTAAGGAAAGAAATTATTGTATCAATCTTGTTGGCAAGTGACACAAACTGGACACATATCGACATTTATTTAGCTTTTAACTCTAAATTACAACTTTACTCAGTTTTAGGCTATTTAAAATTATAATACGTAACAAAATATATAATTCACTGTAATAAAACATACCGTTTTTAATTTAGGTTTTATAAACTGATATATATATACATAATAGAATGATTGCGAATTTTATCCAAAAATTAAATTTCCGTGAGTATCTTAATTAATATCTTGTCGAGCCCCTAAATTTTATTACTTTTGAGGTACACAAATAAAGTTTGACTGTGTTGAATATAGCACAAAGCTACGGGAAGACTAGCTGTTCTAGCTATCCCTAATTTAGCAGCGTAAGAGTAGAGGGAAGGCAGTTAGTCATCATCACTTATTGTCATTTCTTGGGCTTTCTTTTACCAATGAATAGGGGGATTCACTTTCACATTATAATGCCCCTACGGCTAAAAGGGAGAACATATTTGGTGAGACGGTGATTCGAGCCTATGACTCTCAGACTGTGAGTCCAGCAAACTGAACCTTTATTACATTATTGTTTGTTTTGCTACTAAGACTAGACAGTTTAATATTTTCAAGAAGCTTTATCCGACAATTGATTATATATTACCAAAAAATTTTGAAAAAAATACATGCAACATAAAAACATTATTCATTATTTATCCTCTGATGCCCCTTAGTGGGGTAACGGCAAGACCTATGACACCTTGCGGTCAAATGTGCAAGGTATAATTACAAAGAATAGCCAGACAATGTTTATGTTTAAAACGTATGATATGTTATCGTACAGCAATTTTTAACTTACAAAAGTTAAGGAAACAAAGTATTTGTTAATTTGCAACAAAATTTAATTCATTGAAATTATACATGTGAGATAAAGTTTTCACACAATGTTACCTGAAAAACGAACCATTCTTCAAACTTAGGGTTGCATCGTCTTCTTTAGTACTTTCGTCTGAAAGTAGCAAGTTTCGTCTGGAAGCAGGAAAATTCTAGAGAAGGAACGTAAATATAAATTAAATTCTATCTTCAAGATGTTGTGAAGAATATTTTGCTTGTTCGTTTTTGAATTTCGCACAAAGCTACACCACCTCTATATTTACGCCTGCCACACCCTGAATTGAGCAGCGTAAGATTGTAGATAGTCATCACTACCTGGTCCAGCTATCCTTCTACCCACAGCTGAAACGGCGATCGTGTTTAACGTGACAGCCAGTCTGCACTCGCGACCCTCTAATTACTGAGTCGAGTACACTAACCACTTTAGTCATGAGGAATAGTATGAATAATATATGTTTAGTACTTTGCTCTTTTTCTTGAATTTTGCGCAAAGCTACACGAGGGCTAATCTGCGCTAGCCGTCCCTAATTTAGCAGTGTAAGACTAGAGGGAAGGCAGCTAGTCATCACCACCTTACTGCCAACTTCTGGGCTACTCTTTTACCAAGAAATAGTGAAATTGGACCGTCACATTATAACGCCCTCACGGCTGAAAAGAGCGATCATGTTTTCTGTGAAAAGGATCT